>NC_088410.1:39593479-39755979 GCF_034236695.1 Oncorhynchus nerka | reverse complement strand
CTGCACTGACCTTCGGTTAACCCTTTAGACAGACAAAACAACCTTTTTTTGGTTTTGTTGTTTTCGTCAAGGTGGCATCATTCATGTCATCGTTTGTATGATTTTGAATTAGTATTTGATTGCTGCCTTCTTGGGAAAGGTCTCACTTGTTATTAAAGAGATCATTATTTATATTAGCAAGACATCCTTTATAAGGATGAGTGAAATAAGATTTGAGAATTATTCATGCTACAGTCCCAGAGGCTTTTCTAGGATTTGCACACACTCACCCCCATCAAGTCCCAGGGGATTACAAATCATTTTCACAGTATTCATTTCACAGTGAGATCTCTCTTGGCAAAATGTGGCATTTTCTAAACCCATTTCATGCCATTCAGTCCACAAAGGTAAGAGTTGAGTCCTGATAACTGCACAATGAAGAAGCACCAACCCTGTTTCTGTGTAATGGAGTAATTAACCGTTCCCAATTCAAATACACAACCTATCCATTAAGTCTCTATACAAGGTGTTGGCACTATTGCACATTCAGTGCCAGACGAACCGCTTGTTGAAACCACACATTCCCTTTCGGTACATACATTCAAATTGGTGGTGTGGAATCAAGTCCATGCAGTTCATTAATGTGCTATTAACATGTTAATAATTACCATGCTTCACACACACACAGGTCCCGCAAGTCTCCCACATTAGTATGCCAATGTTTAGAGCCGAGACAGTATTTTCACAGTATTCATTTATGTACCATGAGATTTTTTTCTTTTTTCGTGGCATACCAAACCGCATGTATAAATATATGCCTGTGGTTCGGTCACACTGCCCCAAATTGCTCTCATGTGGACAGACTGCTGAAACCACCATTGAAAAGCGGCTAGGCCATTAAAATATGTGTTAGGCTACAGAGACCAACATATAAGGTCACATTGCTAGGAATCTGGCTTGGGAGTAGAAGTAGGAACCGTGCCTTGCCATATATATTTTCAACAAATAGCTAAGAAATACTGGAGCGTCAGCTACAACAATCACACCAATTCAGTCAGCTGCTATTAGAACCAAGTGTGTATCATTTGGGTATTATCTGTGTTTTTGGGTGAGGGTCAACATGTGTATTATGTAGGGTGTATGCATTTGCTTGAGTTAGTTGGTTCAAATCTATATTTACATTTACATTTACATTTAAGTCATTTAGCACGACTTGTTCTACATCTATACCTTTATTGTTTACTCAATGGAATACATGTGAAAATACATCTCACACGAGGCTGCTTTTACCTTACACCAGTGAGCGCAATGTACTGACTGTAAAGGTATGCAAGCTACAAATACATATGCTAACCTTGTACACGGCAAGCTTTGATGATGGTTATCAACTGAAACATTGGCTTTTCGAGAATTTTTTGTCAAATATGCCGTGTGCTGGAGTCTCTCCAGTTTGTATACGGTCAGTTAAAATGACCATTAGATGTTCTGGACCTTGGTCCGGTAAGCCAAACAATACGATAAGGCATGCCAGCGAGAGGCCACAATATGCTCAGCTCATTCATCAAATGCTTTTATGGCTTCAGGATTTGCCCCAAATGGCACACCATTCACTATATAGTGCACTACTACTAGTAGTACACTTTATAGGGAATAAGGTGCCATTTGGGATGCACATAAGTCTTATTCTCTGGTCTATGAGACAGTTTCCAGCTCCATCCCATTTGAGGAAGAAAAAATGACCATGCTTATCTCGAGGAGACCCTTGGCATGCATTTCAGCTGAGGTGAGAGTGAGTCTGTCCAGCCACAAGCTCCTAAAAGACTGACTATATGAGTCCTAAGATTGTGACTTTAGCTGTACAGAATTCCAAACTGCGATTTCACCTAACACAATACTTTAGCCGCAGAAGGGGAAATAGTGGGTATGGAATTGTGTTTCATGTTATTTAAGCATAACAAAAGCAATTTAAGAAAAGAGAAAATGTCATTTTCCTGACAAGGTATTACTTAGATTTTTTTGAAAGAAAGAATGATATTGTTGCTCTTCAGTCGTTGTTGGGAAGGGAAGGATTGAGGGGTCATAGGTTGAGATTGATTGTGATTTGGTGCCTAAACATGATTGGCAGTTTTTTTAACGACTTCCCCTCACGTTAACCCCAACCGTACCCCTAAACTTAAACCCTGAACTTATAAATAGCTAATAGCAGCTGACTGAATTGATGTGATTGTTCCAGCTGACGCTCCTGTATTTCTTAGCTAGCTATTTGTTATCAACCGGAACATTGGCTTTTCGAGAACAAAAGTTCAACTATCCAAATATGCCGTGTGCTGGAGTCTCTCCAGTTTGTATACCATATCTTAAACTTAACCAATCCCTTACTTTGACTGTAAGTGTGTCCTGCTGTTTTACTTGCCAATTTCCAGGATGTCAAAAAATACAACAAAACCACTGAAATTCAAAAAGAGGCAGTGTGAGAGATGCAGCTGGCCAATAAAACTCAAAAATTGTATAATCTCAAGGCCCAAAACTGTGGCCTGCGTTATAACTGCCACTTTAACCCCCAGGAGACAAAATGGCCACCTTCTGAAAGCCACAGGTATGAACTTCCTCGCCGTCCTGTCAGTCAGCTCCACTTCATCCTCATTCACACCTAACTGTACTGTGCTGGCCTGGTTACCCTCCTAGTTGCCCGCAACAAATGCATGCTCCTGTTTAGTGCTCACTGTTACTAGTCCCAAGAAATTGTTGCACAGCAGTCCACTATACATCCACTATCAACCAGCCGCAGTATACAGTATCTAGCACTCCTCCGCTAGCTCCACTTTCCTCACAGAAAACTTTCCAAGAGACAAGACAAGAAGACAAACCGGGAGGAATAAACATGATTATGATTACGCCAAGCAAAAAGTGCCAGTAATTGTAGGATATGAGTTTCATTGTAAAATTTGGATGCTTGAACTGTATGGGCACACACGCAATCCTGCACAGAGGAACACTGATGGCAAAGCCCCTCGATAGGATTTCCTCTATAGTCTGGTAGAAAACATCCGGCCACTAACCCAACGTGGTTACACTCAGAACATTGAAAATGATAGTGTGGTTATATGCATGTATCTATGCAGAAATGACTTGCTTATCTTTGTTTTGGATTTCTCGCCATTGTCTTGGAACGCATTATGAGAATAGAGAAGAGATGCTGAGACACAGAAATGTGAATGAATGAGATTCAGATGACTTTGGAGTCTCTGTCTTTCGGGTCAGAAGTCCTACTTTAGCAAGTTGGTTTCATTCATTACAGAAAGAAAGCAGATATCCTGAACATATGGGCAGAACTCTTGCAGTTATGTATTGAGTGACTGATGATGTAGCTAACCCAATGGATGCTCCCTTCCGCTCTGAATTGTTGTGCTGCTAACTTGGATGAATGGAACACTGATTGACAGTTCTTGAGAAACGTATCATGTGGACCACGAGACCGTACTGGGCGGGCGTTGTCCAAATTGTTCTTTCTCCAGCTGCCAGTAAACACTTTGGTGGTGATCACACTTCTCCATCTTTCGACAGATTGAGTAACAGGATACCTTGACGAACTCTGCTAGTTAATAATGCAAATCTCCAGGGGTGGTAATTCATGACAAGACAATGGTGACCTTTGACACGGAGGAATCCTGAATTGCCTTGTTCCCTCTTTCGGAAGAATGACATCACAGTTGGCTCCCCAGCCTCCAGCCTTTGGGGACAGTTGTGGTCTGAATGCAAATCTTGTCATTAGGATCAAGTGACACTGCCCACGGGGAGATCAGAGACAATACAGGCTCCAGGCCAGATGTTAAAAGAAGCACTTAAACCCAGAAGATATTGATACTACGACTAATACCCCATTTAGACATATGGAATGCTGTGCTTTAGAAGCACTACGACATGTTTGTTTGTCTGAAAAGGTACAATACGGCTTTTTAAATGGACATAGTTTAGTAGCGCCACTGAACGAACGGGCATTTAACTTGTCTGTAAAGGAATGACACTTCTGAAGCGGGACTAACCTCCATCAGTAGGCAACCAGAACTGTCAATCAAATGATCTCGAGCTGCCTGCACACAGCCTGCCTGTGCACAGACCACTCGCTCCTAAGAAAGGTACTTTTAAGTTGGTTAAATACAATGACTTACATACAATACATTTATTCGAAAGAAAACACATCTATCTACCCTACCATAAAACACTGCAGAAAAACAACACATCAATCAGTAACATTTATTGCTGGAGACTCATGTCTCCCTCACTAGCTTTAAGCACCAGCTGTCAGAGCAGCTCACAGATCACTGCACCTGTACATAGCCCATCTGTAAACAGCCCATCTATCTACCTACCTCATCCCCATACTGTATTTATTTATTTATCTTGCTCCTTTGCACCTCCGTATTTCTACTAGCACATTCATCTTCTGCGCATCTACCATTCCAGTGTTTTAATTGCAATATTGTAATTACTTCACCACCATGGCCTATTTATTGCCTTAACTCCCTTATCTTACCTCATTTGCACTCACTGTATATAGACTTTTTGTTTTCTTTTGTTCTACTGTATTATTGACTATGCTTTGTTTATTCCATGTGTAACTCTGTGTTGTTGTGTAAGAGTTTTCTTCTGGTGAAAGAGAGGCGGACCAAAATGCAGCGTGGTGGTTATTCATGTTTTTAATAAAGACGACTATACATGAACAGACTAAACAAAACAAGAAAAGTGAAAACCTAAACAGTCCTATCTGGTGCAAACACAGAGAAAGGAACAATCACCCACAAAACCCAACACAAAACAGGCTACCTAAATATGGTTCCCAATCAGAGACAATTACTAACACCTGCCTCTGATTGAGAACCATATCAGGCCAAACATAGAAATAGACAAACCAGACACACAACATAGAATGCCCACCCAGCTCACGTCCTGACCAACACTAAAACAAGGAAAACACATACGAACGATGGACAGAACGTGACAGGTTGTATGTGTCGAATTGCTATGCTTTATCTTGGCCAGGTCACAGTTGCAAATGAGAACTTGTTCTCAACTAGCCTACCTGGTTAAATAAAGGTGAAACACATTTAAAAATGTAAAAAAATATTTGTCAGGGAAACAATACCGAACATTCTATGCCGGAGCAGAATTCTACTGTCTGAAAAGGTAGACGCTTCTGATGCGTCATTTTTTTTATTGTCTGAAAGGTTATCATTTGTCGCTATCGACCCGTTACTGTAGCAGCATCCTATGTGTGAAAAGGGTAAAACCTCCCTCTGTAGCAGTTGCGCTGTTGCGCTACTTTGCGCTGATGGGAATCGACCCATCCCATTTGCCAACCAACCATCTTAACCAAAAGAACAACAGCTCAGACAGGGCTCTCTCATCACAAGAGCGGGATTCTAAAATCACCTCCGCTGCACTAGTAGCTATCGTGGAGTCTTCCTAACCTGTGATCTAAAGCCAAACTTCCCTCAGGGAGTGACAGGTTAGCCTCTTGGGCTGTCAGTTAGCACAATTGACTTTGAGTGACGATGTGTTCTTGTGCAGATCTTCCTGGGTTTGCGTCCCAGGTCGGGAAGACTATACAGAACTCGCTTTGTTACACCATCAGCGAAGGGGCAGTAACAAACACTGGAGTTTTCTGAAGACCATCCCCCTCTGGTTCATGTTCATAAAACAGTGACTAACCTTTGGACACCATTTGACTCATCTTTTCCACCCGTGAATGAAATGTTTGCATCATTTAATCCCATGTGTTGAGGAATTCGATTTTCATGTGAAAACATAACTTGTTTTGCATTGTCATCATTATGACAAACGGTAACCCATTACCAGAGTGGAGAGGACTGAGTGCTTTTCACATGCCCCTTGGATGTTAAAGAGAGGAGTATTCCACTCCCATTGACATTCTCTGTTGACATCATCGTGTAGAGCTCAAGGGCTCGCGTTTCAGACTCAAACGCGCCCTTCAAGACTGGAGCCGGGGGGGGGGGGGGGGGGGGTTCCATAGCAACCCACATTGTATACCATCATCAGACAACTTCTCTGTCTCTTTTTTTTTTCTTTCTCCCTCACTCTTTCTCTATATCAATCTAATCTGCAACTGGGACTGCCCAGAAACAATCGCTGTTGAAGTATTTTCTAATCATTTCTGTATGTTTTCCTCCATTCCTTTTCCCTTTTTTGTTCTCCATGGTTGAAACGGTTCAGAACATTTTCTTTGGATTGTAGACGCCAACTGGCTCATAAACACACTTGAGTTCAATTAGGGAGGTTTCCTTTTCTTTACTCTGGCAAACCTGAAGTCTCCTCTCTGAACCGTCTCGCTGTCTCTCTCCTTTCCTTTTACTGTGTGTGTGATTTTGACTATCCTCCCTCCTCTATCGTTCCCTCATGGTGCCTCCCACATTTGTTCCCCAGAGTGCTTTCTATGACTTGCAGATGAAGAACACACACGTGAACACAGATACGCACGCACACACATACATGTATGAATGTACACACACACACCAAGAACTGCAACCCCATCATCGTTGGTTGCCACACAAATGCATGCACGCACGCACACACACACACACACATCACGACAACAAAATATATCCCATGTCCAAAAAACTACAAAAACTACAAAAACTACAAAAGAGCCAGGCCAGCAGGATTTTTTTTTAACACTGTCTCAACTCTCTAACTCTCCCTTCATTTGCCATAAGATATCAGTGGGCGATCAAGCGTCATTCCTTTAAAAGCAGTAGTGTTTTGTAATGACATAGTTAGTACTGCTGGTGGTCTTTGAAGTAGAGCGTACATTATGCCTTCCGATTGTTTCCTCAAGGGCATCATTTGAAGACTGTAAACTTCAGCTGCCTCGTTTTACGGGCTGTGCTCTAAAATGACACTGTCTTGGTAGGGGGAGAGAAAGGAGAACGGGCAGAAGCTATGATAACATCTGTCTAGTGCCCTGAGAGAGAGGAGACAAAGAGGCTGACATACATCCACGCATGTGCACACACACGGGCTTACAGGAACACAAGCACACACAAAAACACACACACACACACACACACACACACACTGAGACAAACAAACAACCACGCATGCACACACACATACCTTGTACAGTTATTACTACTACAACTGCGTAAATACATTACTCAAACAATCTCAAATAGAAAGTATCTGAGGTTCAGCAAAGGGAAAATAAAAGGACAAACACTGATGTGTTTTTAGACAGTGGTCTCCTTAACATAGTCTTGGATCCCTCTACTAACAAATCCCCTTCAGGCTATACGCTGTTCATGAAACACAATCGATGCCGCTAAGTACAGATCTAGGATCTCTAGCTTCCCCTACCCCAATCATAACCTTACTAGTGGGGAAAATGCTAAACTGACCCAGGATCAGCATCTAGGGGCAACATTACCCTACACCATCGATGCTCACTCCACCAGCAGCACCTCTGGCTCAAGGGAATAGCAGAGACAATAACTGCCGATGAATGAAATGGGGATTTTATTGACAGTCTAATGTGTTATTCCCAGTGGCCGGCAGTGGCCAGATTGGTTTGAAGGCTGGAGGGATAGATTGAGGAAGGGGATGGGAACACCAGCAGCAGCTGAGTCCATGTTTGCATCCCAAATGGCACCCTTTTCCCTATGCAGTGCACTACTTTTGACTAGAGCCCCTATGGTCCCTGGTAAAATGTAAAGCACTATATGGGAAATAGGGTGCCATTTGGGACTTATCCATATTAAATCTGCCAATCGGAACAGGCTCCCTCTCTGGGGTCCGTCTATACGGAAAGGGACAGATGGATCTGGCGGTCTATCAATATGGATGACTTTTTTGTTTGCCAAAGGTTAGTGTGTAGTGCGTGTGTGTGGGTTAAGTGCGTCTGTGAGAGACAGTTTGTTTGCGAGTGTGTGTGTTTGTGTGAGAGAAGAAAGAGCTTGATGGCAGGTGGAGTAGGTCCTCTCTCTTCACCTTCACATTGATGCCTTGTTTGAAAGCCCCTCCTACCACAGTCAGCTGTCCATAATCCTCCAGAATCCCAGAATTTCCCAGGGTCACAGAGCGTTATGAGCAGGCCAGGACATGCTCCCATTATATATTGGGGACGACACTAGTGTCCCCTGATGGGTGGTGACATTTCCCAAGAAGACTCGTCACACAGGAATGCAGAATTGTTCCTCCATTCCACCCCCACCCATCCTTGCCCTTTACAAATAATGGGTAATACTTTACAATAACGCACCCTTCATAAAGGGTACCTTAATGTAAAGCAAGATGAAATGAGGTCATGCACAAAAGGCATTGTAACACTGCTGCTGAGAGAGTTTCCTTTAGACCAGGGCTATTCAACTCTTACCCTAAGAGGTACGAAGCCTGCTGGTTCTACCTGATAATTAATTGCACACACCTGGTGTCGAGGTCTAAATGTGTCCCTGATTACAGAGGAACAATGAACAAATGCAGGGGAACTTTGCGGTCCAGATTTGAGTTTGAGGGCTTTAGACTATAATAACGAGACATTATGGATGATATTAGCAGTTATAACGGGTCACACCTTAGAAAATAATGCTGAAAGACTTTTATAGTCTTTGTCAATTTTCACCCCATAGTGTATTATTCAAGTTATGATAAGCATTCATAACAGCTCTCGGATCCTTTTCACAGCCTTTATAAATGCCTAAAGGCTACAGATGTAGTCGCTGTAGACACCCAGCTTGCCTCCCACAATTTTCAAATGCTCCAGCTTAACAGCACCTGAACGTAATATAATGTCAGTTTGGCATAGACAAACTACGTCTCTGCTGACGTGACTAGCTTCCCCACTTGAATAAAACACACAAAAAATTAGCTAGCAAGATGGAGATCACAGAGGTTATTTTTAATTAGTCCATTTCTTAAGTGGCTAGTTTGCATCAACTACTTTTACTAAAACCACTGCAAAGGTTTCTTTGGGGGTGGTGTGTGTGTGTGTGTGTGTGTGTGTGTGTGTGTGTGTGTGTGTGTGTGTGTGTGTGTGTGTGTGTGTGTGTGTGTGTGTGTGTGTGTGTGCCTGTGTAATCACCCATCCATCCTTATGCATCATTGATAGTCAGTCGGGATCCGAACATACAATGCCTCTATTCTCCCCTCTTGGGGAACTGCGTTCCAATATTATGATCCTGTTCCAACAGTATGATCCCGGGCTCCGTCCCAACACGCTGTCACCGCGGTTTGTTATTGTCCCTCTTAAGGGACAATATAAATTCAGAGCGCAAGAAGGGGTGGAGGATTATTTTGTCTGAGGGAGTCTTAGGGGGTCTGTGGATGGGAGAAGGATGGGAGAAAGACTGTATGGTTTTATCGGGCATCCCACCAGACACCCTTCTCCCTCCTGGCTACTGTCCCAGCCTCGAGCAATCTCCTTCGATTAGTGTTTGAAATAGGCTTGGAAAAGGGGATGTCAGAGGATGTCCGCCCAATATCCCCTCCTGTCTTCTCTGCGGTGTCGCAAACAGCAAATTGAATCAAGATGTGGAGTCGTAAAATCACCAATTAGAGAACTAATCAGTAAGCGGGCTAGAAATAAACCGTGTCAAGCCACACGAGGAGTTGGATCGTTGGATGAAGTAGAACTCGGCGAAGCCTTTTAATCCATAGACCAAACCGTCTATAGACAGAACGTAAAGACTTCATATACATGACATAATGCATAGATCATGCCGTTGTATTCCATGTAGAATACTGTGCTGTGACTCATGTTTTGGAAGTTCTAATATGGCCAGGCGTTTTTTGTTGGAGGGTTTTCAGGGGTGTGGAACTCCCTTCAAAATGGACTACTTTTCCAAGACCGTGTTTATTGGGGGGGTTTGGTTGAAGTTTTTAAGACAGAATGGTACAGTATGTCATTGAGCCACCGCTCAGCAATCAAGCTCTGTCATTGTGTGACATTTTGTCATATGGTGTAACAACACTTGCCTACACAGCATAAATGCATGAAGACTATTATCATTGTGATGTACAGGTAACTGCCAAAATAAAGGAAACACTTGAGTAAATGAAGGATACAAAGTTGAAAGCAAGTGCTTTCACACAGGTGTAGTCCCCGAGTTAATGAAACAATTCAAATGTGAAGAAAAAAAATATATATATATTTTTGGCTACCATGGCTTGAAGAAGAGATCTCAGTGACTTTGAAATATGGGTCTGTGAAATAGGGGTGTGTGTGTTTTTGGTAAACTATCCTTGTGGGTACCAGAAGTCCTCACAAGGATAGTGAGGACATTTTGCCTGTCCCAACAAGGACAAATGCTATTTTAGGTTTAGGGTTAGGAGTTAGGGTTAGGTATAGTTCTAGGGTTAGGGGTTTGGGGTTAAGGTTTAGAGTTAAGGTTAGGGTTATGGTTAGGATTAGATTTAGGGGTTAGGGAAAATGGGATTTTGGATGGGAATCAATTATTTGGTCCCCACAAGGATAACAATACAAAATGTGTGTGTGTGTGTGTGTGCGCATGCGTGCGTCTCAGTCACCAGATCTCAACCCAATTGAACACTTATGGGAGATTCTGGAGCAGCGCCTAAGACAATGTTTTCCATCACCATCAACAAAACTCCAAATGATGGAATTTCTCGTGGAAGAATGGTGTCACATCCCCCCCCAATAGAGTTCCAGACACTTGTAGAATCCATGTCAAGGCGCATTGAAGCTTTTCTGGTCGGCTCGAGTTGGCCCAACGCACTATCAAGACACTTTATGTTGATGTTTCCCTTATTTTGGCATTTACAGTTTTTTCCAACCGCTTACACACATCTTTTCATGTCACACGATTTTTGAAACCTCTCACTCAAAGTACAAAACTACACACCAAATATCCAAAACCATAAGCTATTTCTCAGCCTTTGACTCAGTTTTGCATAAAACACTTTTTTCAAAACATTACACACAATTCTGTACCTAAAACACAAAAATCTAACAGAAAGTTTTTTTTCCAAACACAACCAATCAAAATGCTACACTTATTCACCAGGTCACACACACACTCCTCATATGTGCAAACACTAATAGCTTAACTGATCACTAACCAATCACTGCTTTACTGTAGTATAGGCCTATAAATAGGTCAAAGGTCAGATTACCTGTTTTGAACAATGGATGCCAACAATGGACAGAGAGCAAGAGGAGTATGAGGGAGAGGAAGAGGAAGAAGAGGACAAGGGCAAAGAAGGGAAGGAAGGAGAGCCATCTCTGATGAGATTAGGGCAATACTTGTTGATCATGTGATCAACCATGGTTTGACCATGGGAGAGGCTGGACTGAGAGTCCAGCCCAACTTGAGTCGATTTACAGTGGCGTCCATAATTCGAACCTTCAGAAATGAGAACAGGTATGCAACTATCAAATGACTATTTTAGCATTACAGTAATGTACTGTAAAATACGTATGACTGCATAGTATTGCATAAACATTTGTAACTCTAAGCCATCCATTTACTGCACTGCATTGAATGAATGGGGTTGGTTATCATGCTGTACTACATTTTTTTGTACATTGTTTACAGTTCCTATGCTGAACACATACTGTGTTTGAATTCTGTACAGAGTGGAAAGGCAAAGACATCATGGAGGACGAGGACGCTTGTTTACAGATGTACAAGAGACTGCATTTATGAATATGGTTTTGGCCAACAATGCAATTAGGATTTGAGAGATAAGAGGGCATATCTTGAATAATGACACCATATTTACAGTTTTTCCAATTGCTAACACACTAAAATGACATGCACAGCACAATTATTTAAACTGACACACAGAGAGCAAAACCTCTCCTCAAGTCTCCAAAAGTCTAAACACATTTTCAGCTTTACACACATTTTGCAATTCAAAATGGCACTTTTTAAATGCACTGCACACGGTTCTCTGCATAAGACACAACAATCTGATATAAAGTCACATGTTTGCCATTTCAAAACACTGCCATTCAAAATTACACTACATGAGCTAATTGGCCAATACATGTGCCACCTGGCCAAACACCTCAATGGTTAATTGTTACCACTTCAATCAGGAAGTAAGCACTATGAAAAGACCACAGGTGAGCACCTTTTGTTTTACAACAACAATGGAAGCCGTTGCAGAGAGAGGAAGAGGGTGGCTGAGAATGAGAGGGGGAGGAAGAGTGAGAGGTATGGGTAAAGCTGGTAGAGGAGTTCATGGCCGAAGAAGACAACATCTTTCAAATGAAATCAGAGCAACCTTAGTTGATCATGTCATCAACCAACGGCTGACAATGCGAGAGGCTGGACAGAGAGTGCAGCCCAACTTGAGCCGTTTTACTGTCGCCTGTGTCATCTGGACATTTAGACTGGAGTACAGGTAAGTAACCAACATTTCTTTCACACTATGTATTACACCCCATGTCATAGTGTATCAGTTGGGTGACACCTGTTTACTTCATGAATGGCTGATGTCATACACTAACTGCACACATTTCCTGTAGAATTTACTCTACTGTGGGGGAAATATCTTTAGGTTGCATTGTCCAAGCCCTATATTTTTGTTTTTCTGTTTTTCTAAAGGACTGAGAGACGCAACCATGGTAGAGGAAGGGGCCAAATGTTCACCGGGGTACAGGAAGCTAACATTGTAAACTTGGTTTTGGAAAAGAATGCAATCAGATTACGAGAAATTCAAAGCCACATCATCCAAGACAACACCATATTCAACAACATTCAACGAGTCAGTCTGTCCACATTGGCTCGCATTCTCAAGTGAAACCAAATCCGAATGAAACAACTTTATAAGGTGCCGTTTGAGAGAAACTCTCAAAGAAACAAAGAGGTCAGACGAGCATATGTGGATGTAAGTACAATATTGACTGCAGTACACTACACGCAACATTGTTTCCCAGTGTACTGGATAACACCATATTGACTGCTTTTGTTCTTTGTTTTCAGGGAGTACTGGAAATGGATGCTCATGCAATCCCACATGAGTTCATCTTTATAGATGAGGCTGGGTTCAACCTAGCAAAGACCAGAAGAAGGGGGAGAAACGTCATTGGCCACAGAGCCATTATAGATGTTCCTGGCCAACGTGGTGGGAACATCACAATGTGCGCTGCCATCTCCAATACGCATGGTGTCCTCCACCGTCATGCCAACCTTGGACCATACAACACAGCCCATATTCTCACATTTCTGGACAGACTCCACAACATTCTCATACCACCAGAGCGTATGAATGATGCAGATCATCAAAGAACCCGGTACGTTGTAGTGTGGGACAACGTGAGCTTTCATCGTGCAGCCCCAGTCCTAAACTGGTTTGCTGACCACCCACCATTTCTCGTGCAATACCTCCCACCATACTCACCATTTCTGAACCCCATAGAAGAGTTATTTTCGGCACGGCGGTGGAAGGTATACGACCGGCAGCCCTTTGTGCACATGCCTCTTGTGCAGGCTATGGAAGAGGCATGTGATGAGATTGATGTGGGTGCGATTCAGGGATGGAAAAGGCACTCAAGGCACTTCTTCCCTCAATGTCTGGCAAGGGAAGATATTGCCTGTGATGTGGACGAGGCGTTGTGGCCAGACCCAGCTGTGCGGCAAGATGCTGCCTAATTATTTTTCTTTACTCTTTTTTTCTATATATTTTTTCTGCAATTTTCTTTTTCAGTTTACTGTTTTTTTGTGAGCATATTTTTGTTCAGTCCAATGTAAATATATCTGCTGTGCATATGTTACACTGACTTGTTTGGTGAAAAATACAAAAAAAATAAACTGTTTCAACAGCATGTGTGTGTATCTGCAAATATTTCTGTGCATCTGAAGATTTTCTACAATTGAACTATTTTAGTATTATGGCAAAGCATACTAAAGATGCGAGTGCTTTTCATTATGCCCAACAGTGTGTAGTTGGTTAGACAAAAATCTGGTTTTATGAATGAAGTATGTGCCATTTCGTGCAAACGTTTGATTTTGATAATGCTACATGTAGTTTTGGTTGCAGTGCTTCATTTTGCAGGATATATGAGGTATTTTGCAGTTTGGGTGTGTGGTTTTGTGAATTATGTTCAAAGTATTTTGATATAACCAGCCTAGTTTGCAAAATTGTGTTTTAGCAATTGGGAAAAACTGTAACAACACCAATGCTGTAAGCCTGTCGACCATACAACGCATCCTCCAACGGCACCGAGTGACGATGAAACAATTTTACAAAGTGCCATTTGAGAGAAACTCTGACAGAATCAAGAATTTGCGACATGACTTTGTAGAGGTATGTATGCAACACTCCTTCCAGTACTTCAGACATACCATATTTACTCATCTGTATATCCTTTTGTCTGTTACAGAGAGTATTGGACCTGGATGCCCATGTAATTAACCATTCATTTATTTATGTGGATGAGGTTGGCTTCAACCTCACCAAAACCAAGCGCTGCGGAAGAAATGTAATAGGACAGAGGGCAATTATCAATGTCCCTGTACAGCGTGGGGATAATATAACTGTGTGCTGCCATCACTCAAAACGGGGGCCTCCATCACAATGCCACACTGGGTCCGTACAACACCGGCCATATGCTCACTTTTCTGGATGCAATTTACACAATGCTTGTCCCTGATCCAGATCAGAAGCCTGCTAGATTTGTGTTTTTATGGGACAATGTTAGTTTTGACCAGGCTGTTCTGGTCCAAAACTGGTTTGCTACCCATCCACAATTTGTAGTTTTGTACTTACCCCCATATTCACCTTTTCTAAATCCCACAGAGGAATTCTTCTCAGCCGGGCACTGGAAAGTGTATGAATGCCAACCCTATGCCCGCATGCCGCTTCTGAAGGGAATGGAGGACCCATGTGGGGCCAGAGAGGTTGCCTCTGTCCAAGGTTGGATACGCCATGCTAGGAGATACTTCCCTCGATTTTTGGCAAGAGAAAACGTATCTTGTGATGTGGACGAAGTATTTTGGCCAGACCCAGGCCGGAGAAGAGATGAAGCGTAGCTTAGCACTGGTGACTGCCCCCCCATACCAATTCCTGGACTGCCCCCCCGGGACCCCGCACACACAATTGTGTTCTTTACTGTATTCTAAAGAATATACTTTTGGTTTACATATGTTTATGGTTTTGTTGTATGCTGCTGTATACGTGTTTATGGCATTTCGAATGCAGTGTTACATTTTGAAGGAGAAGTGAGGCATTTTGCATTTTGTGTGTGCAGTTTTGGGAATTTTGTGTAGAGTTTTGAAAAAAAGGAGACAGTTTTGAAAACTTGTGTAAGCAGTTGGAAAAAACTGTAACTGTATATTCTATGAATAGATACCAATATAAATAGCATATTATAGAATATCACAATTAGCCAAAACATAATGAAAATCCAGCAGAATTTTACACGCCTCACTCAGTCAATTTGAATTCCATCGTTTGTGTTAAAACAAAACAGGAAATATGACACCCACTAAAACTGTGTTCTTTGAAATGTTTTGGATGTTGGATGTGGCGTCAGCCTTGAGAAGAGACAACGACGGAAAGGAAAAACAGAGCTCTTATTAATCCCTGTTCTAGCCCAGCCTATGGCATCAGTACTCAGACACACACACGGCTTCGATGGGGAGCCACGTACTACACTGCCACACACACGCACACACTCTACCACACACATACTGCCATGCACGAGAACACATACACACGCGCACACACACACACACACACACACACACACACACACACACACACACACACACACACACACACACACACACACACACACACACACACACACACACACACACACACAGGGCTTGGATGTTGGATGGAGAGCCATGCTGCACACACACACACACTCACACACAGGACTTGGATGTTGGACAGGGAGCCATGCTGCATACCGTTGAGATAGAAGGGCTCAGAGCGTTCTCCAAGAAAAAGAGAAAAGGCGGGGAGTCCCACTGCAGCCGCAGAGGGCCCTTTGATAGTTAATGAAAGCAAATGCTCCGTACTGGCCTGTTTCAAAAACAATGGAAACGTCTCTGCCTCGGGTCCATGCCAGCGTATACAGAACACACATACATACCATACATGCACACAAGCACTGACACACGCACACAGACATGCATGTGCACACAGACATACCGTACATGCACACAAGCACCGACACACTCACACAGACATGCATGTGCACACAGACACACATACATACCGTACATGCACACAAGCACCGACACACCCACACAGACATGCATGTGCACACAGACACGCATACATACCGTACATGTACACAAGCACCGACACACGCACACAGACATGCATGTGCACACAGACACGCATACATACCGTACATGCACACAAGCACCGACACACGCACACAGACATGCATGTGCACACAGACACGCATACATACCGTACATGTACACAAGCACCGACACACACACACACAGACATGCATGTGCACACAGACACGCATACATACCGTACATGTACACAAGCACCGACACACACACACAGACATGCATGTGCACACAGACACACATGCAAACATAAAGAACACACAACAATTCCTGGGTGGATTACTAAAGATGGGAGTTTTAAGCGCAGGGCGAAAAGAATTGATGATGTCAATGAAAAGCAGTTATGACTGCTGCTGTCTCAAAAGAGGGAAAGAGAGAAACAAAGAGAGAAAGAGCATACAGGAGCCAAGAAAAAGTTATGTCCATGTTTTTCAACTTTTGACTTTTAGTAGCCTACACAGAATGCTGCTGGACTTCTAGAAAAGAGAGATTAGGCACGATACAAACTAAAAAGGTAAAAGTACTGATGTCAAACCAGCCATAGCTACAGTATGTTTGTGCAGTATGTACTGTGACAGAAAAAATGGCTGTTAAGGTGTTGGGGGGTAAAATAAACATTGCTTTTAGAGCTGAACTGATGATACAACATATCAAATCAAATCAAATGTTATTTGTCACATACACATGGTTAGCAGATGTTAATGCGAGTGTAGCGAAATGCTTGTGCTTCTAGTTCCGACAATGCAGTAATAACCAACAAGTAATCTAACTAACAATTCCAAAACTACTGTCTTATACACAGTGTAAGGGGATAAAGAATATGTACATGAGGATATATGAATGAGTGATGGTACAGAGCAGCATAGGCAAGATACAGTAGATGGTATCGAGTACAGTATATACATATGAGATGAGTATGTAAACAAAGTGGCATAGTTAAAGTGGCTAGTGATACATGTATTACATAAGGATGCAGTCGATGATATAGAGTACAGTATATACGTATGCATATGAGATGAATAATGTAGGGTAAGTAACATTATATAAGGTAGCATTGTTTAAAGTGGCTAGTGATATATTTACATCATTTCCCATCAATTCCCATTATTAAAGTGGCTGGAGTTGAGTCAGTGTCAGTGTGTTGGCAGCAGCCACTCAATGTTAGTGGTGGCTGTTTAACAGTCTGATGGCCTTGAGATAGAAGCTGTTTTTCAGTCTCTCGGTCCCAGCTTTGATGCACCTGTACTGACCTCGCCTTCTGGATGATAGCGGGGTGAACAGGCAGTGGCTCGGGTGGTTGATGTCCTTGATGATCTTTATGGCATTCCTGTAACATCGGGTGGTGTAGGTGTCCTACATACTCCCATTAGCACAGTACACATTGTTTCATGTCTATAGACCTTACCATTGCTGAGATATAACAATTTGTGTCCGGATTCTGGGTCAAAAGGTCGCGGGAGATAAATGGCAAAGCCTTTTCCAAAAATGGCAACAATATGACACAGGTCGGGTCATTGTCCTGTTGAAAAACAAATGATAGTCCCACTAAGCACAAACCAGATGGGATGGCATATCACTGCAGAATGCTGTGGTAGCCATGCTGGTTAAGTGTGCTTGAATTCGAATAAATCACTGACAGTGTCACCAGCAAAGGACAGATTTCTACCGGTCTAATGTCCATTGCTCTTGTTTCTTGGCCAAAGCAAGTCACTTATTCTTATTGGTGTCCTTTAGTAGTGGTTTCTTTGCAACAATTCGACCATGAAGGCTTTCCCGCAGTTTTCTCTGAACAGTTGATGTTGAGATGTGTTTCTTACTTGACCTCCCTGAAGCATTTATTTGGGCTGCAGTCTGAGGTGCAATCAACTCTAATGAATTTATCCTCTGCAGCAGAGGTAACTCTGGGTCTTCCTTTCCTGTGGCAGTGAGAGTCATAGCGCTTGATGATTTTTGCGATTGAAGAAACGTTCAAATTGTCCACATTGACTGACATAATGTCATAAAGTAATGATGGTCTGTTGTTTCTCTTTGCTTATTTGAGGTGTTCTTGCCATAATATGGACTTGGTCTTTTACTAAATAGGGCTATCTTCTGTATACTACCCCTAACTTGTCACAACAAACGCAGTAAGACGGAAAGAAATTCCACAAGAAGCATTTGTTAATTGAAATGCATTCCAAGTGACTACCTCATGAAGCTGATGGCTGGTTGCTAAAGGTGTGCAAAGCTGTCATCAAGGCAAATGGTGGTTATTGAAGAATCTCAAATTGAAACTATACTTTGACTAAACTATATTTGTTTAAAAATATTTTGGTTACTCCATGATTCCATATGTTATTTCATAGTTTTGATGTCTTCAATGTTATTCTACAATATAGAAAATAGTTTTAAAAAATAATTTAAAAAACCCTTGAATGAATAGGTGTCCAAACTTTTGACTGATACTTTACATATGCAAATTAGCCATACATTTTCTGCACAACATTCATGTTGTACGCAATAAATCATTGACAGTCTTTTACAAATTATTTTATTCCCCATCTAAGTCGTTTTTTTGAGCTAGAGACACCAATTGACATTACAAACTGCTTCAAACTACTTTACCTGAGAAAATACTTATATATACCATTTCTACTTTTTAGCATACAATTCAGTGCATTCCAATGGCCATAGACTTTAAATGGGTAAATTTCCACTCACACCTATCAGACCTCTACCAGACCTTTCATGCTAGACTCATCAAACCTTTATCCCTCCCACAGTGTGTGTGTGTGTGTGTGTGTGTGTGTGTGTGTGTGTGTGTGTGTGTGTGTGTGTGTGTGTGTGTGTGTGTGTGTGTGTGTGTGTGTGTGTGTGTGTGTGTGTGTGTGTGTGTGTGTGTGGTGTAGGCGGCGGCGGCTAACCTTCCTGATAGCTATTCTAGCAAAGGTGAGATTGCAAGTATGCATAGATGCGTGTACATCAAAACACTTTCCAAACAGATTATTTGTTGGGTCTTATGCACATTTATTAGCACCAAAAATAAAACATTCCTTATAGGTTGATGTCATTACAGTAGGCGCATATCTTATGTTCCAAAATTCATTAGGAACATGCAAACAATGCAGGCCTATTAATATCAAACAAAAACATAATGAGCATCTGTACTTTTCCCACAACCAATAAACTGTTTGTGTGCACTTACATCACATACAGACTAATTGGTCAGAAGAGGGGTAGAAGAGGCCATCTGGACAAGCAAGATATCTGTTAAACATTGGGAGAATATAACCAAACATGAGCATCTGTAATGTCCCACAACAACCAATAAAGTGAGAGAGAGAGAGATGGCATTTGATGGTTCAAATGTAGACTGTGTGTTGAGAGTTTATGCTCGGAGCATAATGATCATGGGCTAACACATTAACTGGACATCTGTCTAACCTTTTACACTGCCCCACATAGACTTAAGACTACTGTCAGTGTGTGTGTGTTGTGTATACTAACATTATACAGAATAATTGGTCAGAGGGGTAGAAGAGGCCATTCAGACGAGCAAGATATCTGTTAAACATGGGAAGAATACAAGCCAATTAATATCAAACAAACGAAAACAGGGTGTAAGCGAGAGAGACAGGCGTCAAGCAACTACCTACCTAGCTAGCTAGCTAGCAGACTTGCTAAAACAGCTTGTCACCTCCATGGTTAATCTCTGGTCGCATCCGCAATTCTAAATGCAGTCTCAATTGCTACATATCAAATTATTCCTAAGATCCTGAGGTTTAAATGCATTAAGGTTTATTTTAGTTTCACCAAATCGAGAACGCATTGAGAGAACATCTCCTCCGTAGCCAAGCAGAAAGCCCCACTCTCTCCCGTTAGCGAACGGTGGCTAGCTAGCTAAACAGCCTTTTAGCCCCCTACTCGGGTAAATCTATGATTGCTTCAACAATTCAGCCTGAAATGTTGACAGAAGCATAGCAAAATGTTCCCAAGAATCTGATCTGTGTAGTGATATACGCGTTTTAGCGTTTCTTCAAATGTATATGGTCAAACAGTGTAGATGAAAGCTTGCTTGCCTTCTCACTCCACAAAACTCCTTCCAGACGTCAGTCAACTTGCATACTTTGAGTTGGTACTCAACGTGTTTATGATTGGACAAGATCAAACCTCCCGAAATGGATGAATGTGAAAGCAGTTTTTTCAGGAAAGCTCGAAAAGGTGGTTGTCAGAAGCATCAAACCTCTCTGTCCCCACTGATTGAGGGAGCGCCTCCCCATATCACAGACATGCTCACAAACGGTTCATCAGACAACATTGACATTTACACACCGTTATTCACAACATATTAAGGGAGAAGTTTGTACTAAAACAATTTCAAGTTAATTCACAGTTGATCAAAACATCATGATTTATAAAGTGCGAACCAGATTTTGTCTCTGTTTTTATGGATCAATAAAGATGATATTTTATTGTTTGTGTACTCAGTGACTTCATTTATAAACTGTTGTCCCATGCACACACGTCCTATTATGATAACTAGAAGCATATACCTGTGTGGGGGGTCCATGTATTTCCATCTCACAGTACCCACAACCACTCTGTGATTCTATTCCACCATGGAAAAATAGTTACAGCCTAAATGCGGCAATACAGATTCGATTTGATTGAGTCCGTCACAAACATGGCAACAAAACCCTGTCGAGAGGGTAATAGACTCATAACAATCACAGGGTTGCCAGATTTGTGGCTTGAAACCACACCGCTGATTCAATACAGGACCACAGCTCCCACTCTAGGCACGCCATGGCAACCCTTCTGATTCCATTAGCAGGGAGGGATTGAGGGAGGGCTTTCTTCTCACTCAACCTGGCAATCTAAATGGGAACCAGTTCTACCAGAGCATTAGATGCATGTCAACCCCAGAGTGGTGACTACAGTGGTGCGGTGTGGTCTGTGGGCGGGCGGGAGGGGGGGGGGTTAAAACCCTCTCTGCACACTGTGGTCTCCTGAGGTTTCCTATATGTCTGGACTGAGCTGGGTGAGATGTTGTAGGGTGGGTGTGTTGGGGAGGGTGTGGAGTGGGGGCTGGCTAGCCTTGCAAGCATGAAGGGGTGGAGAAAGAGCATAGCATGTGTCTAGCTACTCCAACTGCTCTCGGGAAACGCACAAGCGGCATTCTATTAGGGCTTATACGGGGAAAACAGGACAAATGTCCATTTTGTGGCATCTCAGAGTAACTAGTTATATTTTCTGCAACCAATGCTAATAGGTTTCTAAACACCACCTTAACAAAGTAACTAACGCTGAATAGATATCAAACACTTTTTTAACATAGTGTCCAATCCTATATGAACTAGCTCCAACTCAACAATACCAATACAATTACAGTATTTGCTACTCTTTCCCCCTTTGGCCTCAGACCACATAGAATAAGCCAAAAAGCACATCTTTCCCATAAAGCATGTCACACCCTTGATTGGTTTTCAAGCCCTGGCAGGGGCCACCCGAAAGGAAACACAATCTTTGCCAATTTGCAGTAAAAGGTATTTGATCGTCATATGCCTACTACAGATGCGTATCTCTAGGCATCAACATTGAACATTTCTCAGTCTCAGAGAATAGAAGTTAATGGACTTCTTTATTAGAAGTTCATGTCCATGACATGGACTTACTGTACAGTGCCCACAGAGAACCTCTGTGATTTTATAAGCCAGAAGCATATGTGGTGTAGATGCCTATCTATACAGTCTACATCTACGTTTTTTTTTTACTGTACTTTCGTAAACGTGTACAAAGTCTCTGAGAATAGAAGTGAATATCCATGACATACTGTAGATTTGCTGTAGACTCGACAGTTTAGAGTGCACATCATAAATGGAGTCTTGTGATTTTATAAGCAGAGCATCTGTTGCTCATTTGGAGATTACACCGAGAGGGCAAACAATTTGTTCCCTCAGTCCAGAGACTGTGTGAAGTTTGAACAGATAAAAAGGGGGAGAAGAGAAGTGTTCTCAGAAGAAGGGTGTTATGTTATTAAGGGCATGTCGATCCAAGGGGTGCTTTCCTGTTCTGTGGAGTGATAATGATGAAACACGCTGGCTGACTTCAGTGTTGATGCAGGCATGTTAGGCGATGTCCTGCGCACTGTATTTTACCTCCCTGTCTGTTTGTTTTTGTCTATGCACATCTCTCACACACACACACACACACACACACACACACACACACACACACACTTGCCCATTCACCAACTCAGTCCCTCTTTTTCTCAGACACACTTACTTTCTCCTCTCTTTTTCTCACACACATTCCTTCGTCTGTGCCAGTGCGCAGGAGAGAAAGAGAGAGCAGTGGAGAAAGAGAAAGAGAGGGAGCTCAGTTTTCAGGGGCGGGATACTTTGAGTTCCAGAGGGGTGCACATGAAAGGAGCCTCCATCCCTCTGAGAATCCCGAGGATCCACAGGACTGCACAATATGAGGACAATTTGGGCCTGATGGAAAAACCTGGATCAAAGCATTTTGCTGCGTAATTACACATTCCCCAGCAAAGCACCGTGCCATTTGAACAGAGAGCCAGACCTCAGGCCTCACACACACACACACACACACCGGCTAAACCGGGCCAAAACATAGGATGCCTCCACCATTGGAAATGTCCATATTCCACAGGGTGTGTGAATTGCAAAATGTTGAAAACACTTTATTTGCTCGCAGTTTCCTTGGTAATCTTCCATCCATGCCATTCTATCATCAGTTGTTATGAAAGTTATTATAATCTTTAGGCTTATGAATTCAACACCATATCATTTTTTTTGTTGCAACACACAGTTGTTTCCAAAACAAACGATAATAAAATTAAAACCATCACGAAGGATGTTGTGTTTTTGTAACTTTGATTTTTTTTTTTTTTTTTACTTTGGGCAAAACATTTATTTATTTCATGCTACTGAATGTGTTAAATGCGGACAGGAGATAGCAATGTTTCAAAAAGGCCTAGCTTATGCATCACTATTACTAGCTGTCACTAGCTAACAGAGAAAAAAAAGCATCTAGGTAGATGAACTTGATTCCTCTTACATGTACGACTAAAGTTAAAAAGCACTGGATTGGTGTAAACATGGGCAAGAGAGTTTCCGTCCACCATATCTTTTGCACCAGTCTCAATGCTATTCATATTTACATCCAAGTCACTGAAATTGGCTTTATAATTTAAATCTAACCTAACCATAGCTCTCAAAAACCCAAGGCCATTCAGCCATAGGGTTCTCATTTGAACAATTGACCACAGCAGGGCCAACGTGTAACTGTCCCGACTCTCTGTCTAATGTTTCCAAACCCGTATCGCAATCAAGGATACATTTTTTCTATTTAGCATTTCATACTTGACCAAATCACCGGAGCAAATCAAAAGGGACATGGAATGACTCCAATATAAATAATAATAATAATAATTTAAGTTCTTGGAAATGTGCAACCCTAGTGGTGAGAGAGAGCGACAGAATGATAGTCAGTTGGGGCTGACCTCATGTGAAAGGCTCTGAGGACAACCAAGCCAAGGGTCATTGGCTGGTAAAGTGGCCACTTGGACTCTCCCTATTAGTCTGGCTCCTAAACACCACTCAAAGTCAACATTTAGATAAGCTCCAACAAATGCTCTTTCTCTATATCTCTCTCTCTCTCTCTCTCTCAATTCAATTCAATTAGCTGTATTGGCGTGAAAGTACCTTATCTTACATTGCCAAAGCATAAATAAAGGAACACATTAATGTCATATCTAACATCCCTTCCTCTCTCTCTCTCTCCCTTTCAACCTTGTCCTCTCTCTGAAGTTGGACGTGATGTGAGGTATCCCATGTTTACTTTCTCTGCTTCAAGTGCAACTAAATTCAACCCAGTCTGTCTGTCTGCATCTGTGTCCGACTGGGTGGGGAGAATGGGTGAACCTATCAAGCAAATGACAGCCTTTCAAGTGCAAAATCAGTAGTCTTCGTTACGACATGTCATGTATCTCTGAGAAGCAGAGTTATACCGTGCTGCTCAAAAATTCACTTACTCGTTATTTGGTCATGTGTGGGTGGTGGGGAAATTTAAAGCCCCACGGTTGTCACTTAGCAGGTCTGAAATGTCACAGGAAGCAAGCATTTGCCTGTGTGTGCGTGCGTATGTCATGTGGACTTATATGTGTACAAAGAACACATGAGAGCGAATATATGTATCTTCTGAAGTGGGCTCCTCAACTCAACCCTCCATTTGCCTGAAGTCCATTTGGGCTAAACCGACAGGAAAGCGGTCAGCTGTTGGGGGTTAGCGGACATTAGCTGCTTCTCTTCTCCTCTCATCCTCCCCTTTCTTTGTCAGCAGGGCTGCATAAATCAGATGGCTGTTGCATGGCCACAACAGGCTGCTTTTGTGCCAAGCTGAACTATGACAAAATGTGCTAAACCGGGCAAAGCTAAACTGTGACAAAATGTGCTAAACCAGGCAAAGCTAAACTGTGACAAAACATGCTAAACCGGGCAAAGCTAAACTGTGACAAAATGTGCTAAACCGGGCAAAGCTCAGCTGTGACAAAACATGCTAAACCGGGCAAAGCTGAGCTGTGACAAAACATGCTAAACTGGGCAAAGCTAAACTGTGACAAAACGTGCTAAACCAGGCAAAGCTAAACTGTGACAAAACATGCTAAGCCTGGCAAAGCTAAACTGTGACAAAACGTGCTAAACCAGGCAAAGCTAAACTGTGACAAAACATGCTAAGCCTGGCAAAGCTAAACTGTGACAAAATGTGCTAAACCAGGCAAAGCTAAACTGTGACAAAACATGCTAAACCGGGCAAAGCTAAACTGTGACAAAATGTGCTAAACCAGGCAAAGCTTAAACTGTTACAAAACGTGCTAAACCAGGCAAAGCTAAACTGTGACAAAACGTGCTAAACCAGGCAAAGCTAAACTGTGACAAAACATGCTAAACCTGGGCAAAGCTAAACTGTGACAAAACGTGCTAAACCAGGCAAAGCTAAACTGTGACAAAACATACTAAACCAGGCAAAGCTAAACTGTGACAAACGTGCTAAACCTGGCAAAGCTGAACTGTGCTGGGTTGAACAGTGTTGGGTTGACCCGAACTGTGTTAAGACGATCTAATCTGTGCTGAGCCGAGCCACACTATGCTGTTTTTAGACAAGCTGAACTGTGCTGAGCTGTACTAAACCTGCACACAGTGTGGCCTTCCAGGACAGGAGTTACCAACACCCCCCTCTGGAATAGGGACAAGTCCTTGTTTAAGATACATGTGAGGGTCACTCAAACTTTACCGTGAATTTCTCATTGACATCAATATATTGTCTCTGTGGAAGTCTAGGACTCCACCCTTGGACAAAACAAATGGAAAGTGGTGTTTCTTACTACTTACAGGGTTGAGCCTTTAAGGAGAACAGGCCAGTTTGTTGAGTTTGCTCCGTTGGAAAAAAGGTGAGTCATACATACTGTGCATGATCATACATAAGCACGTACAGTTAAAATATTTGTAATAACATACAGACACACAAATTAATACTGAATATGTGTGTTGTCAGATTGCATTTTGGGTGTGCCCTCCTCCCATTAAAATGTATGCCACCTGCCCAGACACAGAGGGTGCGTCTCAAATGGCACCATATTCCCTATATAGTACACTTACACCAGAGGCCTATGGGCCCCGGTCAAAAGCAGTGCACTAAATACGGAATAGGGTGCCATTTGGGACTCACAAAGACAGACATGTATCTCTTAGAGTTGACATGCTTTGTGTGACATGAATTTATAGCAGTCAGCAGGTTCTGATGAAACACGCATTACGAGATGAAAAAGGTGAAACGTTCATTTTCCTCCTTCCTGTGTTTTCAAGGTATAACCTTTCCCGCAGCCATCTGGACTGGATTGATCTGGTGTGAGGTGGGTCTGGGCCTGTAGAACTAGTTCTAATGAGGGTTAGCCTAGCCCCAAAGTGGTTCTCTCTGTGTGTGTGTGTCCAGTCCAGATGGCCAGACATGAATGCACATGGATTTCTCCACTGCTCCACCTACTCCCCAGTTGCATTACTTAATTCTGTACCAAAAATATACAGAGCATTACATTTCCTCCTTCGAATATTATCGATGGACTGGAGGGCGGACTTGAGGGCCAGACAAACTTTTTCCAGCAGACACAACAAACAACAATGTTGCAAAATTGCTTTGTTTACGTCTAGATGGTGAATATTGTAAGCCAAGGGGAGTGATTTGTGTTCACAAAGAGTCGTGTTTCACTTTGACCCGAGGAACTTTGGTTTCGAGAAAACTCACACGCTCCAGTTCCATGAGAAAAGAACAATTGTTCTAATTTTGCACCCAGATCTAACATTTTTTCCTTACACCAACACCAAATAGATGTATAATTTGTGAGTCTTTAATTATAGAAGTCATACAAAAGTGTGTGTGTGTGTGTGTGTGTGTGTGTGTGTGTGTGTGTGTGTGTCAGTGTGTGTGTGTCAGTGTCTGTTTTTTTGTGTAATTTTTACAACTGATGTAAAGCCAGCTCTGAATTAAACAGTCTCTAACTTGTCTGTGGAATGTATTTCTTTATAGAGAAGTCAAGATGAATAACTGGCAGACTCGGTGTCTAACAGGGTCGGCCTATATGCAATATCTCCAACAACCAGAAGCACATTTTATGGACACGGTGCTTCACGTGAGAATATTTAGCGAAAGTTATGGACAATCAACCTCATAACACCTGGTTATAGCAAAACCTGATCATACCAAGATGATTCAAACATGACTTTTTCACTAGTCAAATAATTCTGACTGACATTTACTTGAGTACCCAGATGTTTCTCAACTATACACACATCCCTGCCTCTTGTCAAATGCAATCAAACGGTCAATGTGATTTTCAGGGATGTAGTGCTGCCATAGCGTGGGGGAGTGACGCTCACTTTTTTCAATGTGAGAATACGCAGAGCTGGTCAAAAATATTTCAGGAAAATTAATTGATCAATTCTAAATAAATTATATTTAATAACCACAAAAATTCCATGAAAATGAATTATAGCAGCCTTTAGGTAGGTAAATGGTGGTTTCTTCCTTGTCTTCTCTCTCGCTGGCGGTGGTGCGAATAATGAATAACTGTAGGCATGTGTGCAGACTGCAGAGGCCCGTCGGTTGGAGTCTTGACCACTTTGAGCCAAATTTGGCGTAACAAGAACAGCCACAGACAGAAACCTCTACCAGGGGCTGCAAAAACAGCGGTCCTCAAAACAGTTTGTTATGAACTTAGAGCTCATGTATGACGCACTTGAACTCGTTCTACTGTCTGAGTGCTTAGCTTACAGAAACCCCCCACCTCTATTGCGTATGCAGACAAATGGATCCCCCGCATGAACCTTATCATCCCACTCACGAACTCTAGGATCCAAATTCACTGCGTGTCTGCCTTGATGTTCATGAAACTCCACGGACCCCCTCTTGCACAGTGGAACCCAGAACGATATGTGACCACTTGGTTACGGTGCTGTCCATTCAGCACCACTATTCGAAGGGCGCTCAATTTGCTTAAATTAACCCTCATCGAGATCTGTTGCCAACGCCTAATAGTCCTACTCACCACTTATCACTTCTCACAATGGTGCTCATTTAGTAGGCCTAATGTTATATAAAGACAGAATCAATATCTCGCAAGATCACATAATGATTAATTAGTATTTTACAGTTGAAGTCGGAAGTTTACATTACACCTTAGACAAATACATTTAAACTCAGTTTTCACAATTCCTGACATTTAATCCTAGTAAAAATTCCCCATCTTATGTCAGTTAGGATCACCACTATATTTTAAGAATGTGAAATGTCAGAAAAATAGAAGAGAAAAATATTTATTTCAGCTTTTATTTCTTTCATCACATTCCCAGTGGGTCAGACGTTTACATGCACTCAATTAGTATTTTGTAGCATTGCCTTTCGGTCAAAGGTTTCGGGTAGCCTTCCACAAGCTACCCACAATAAGTTGGGAGAAGTTTGGCCAAATCCTCTTGACAAAGCTGGTGTAACTGAGTCAGGTTTGTAGGCCTCCTTGCTCGCACACACTTTTTCAGTTCTGCCCACACACTTTCTATAGGATTGTGGTCAGGGCTTTGTGATGGCCACTCCAATACCTTGACTTTGTTGTCTTTAAGCCTTTTTGCCACAACTTTGGAAGTATGCTTGGGATCATTGTCCATTTGGAAGACCCATTTGCGACCAAGCTTTAACTCCCTGACTGATGTTTGAGATGTTGCTTAAAAAAATCCACATAATTTTCCCTCCCTCATGATGCCATCGATTTTGTGAAGTGCACCAGTCTCTCCTGCAGCAAAGCTCCCCCACAACATGATGCTACCACCCCTGTGCTTCATGGTTTTCCTCCAAACATAACGATGGCCATTATGGCCAAACAGTTATATTTTTGTTTCATCAGACCAGAGGACATTTCTCCAAAAAGTACGATCTCCACATGTGCAGTTGCAAACTGTAGTATGTCTTTTTATGGCGGTTTTGGTGCAGTGGTGTCTTCCTTGCTGAGCGGCCTTTCAGGTTATGTTGATATAGGACTCATTTTACTGTGGATATAGATACTTTTGTACCTGTTTCCTCCAGCATCTTCACAAGGTCCTTTGCTGTTCTGGGATTGATTTTCACTTTTCGCACCAAAGTGCGTTCATCTCTAGGAGCCAAAGATGTGTTTGGGCTGGACTCTACCTTTCTTAAAAACTACAAAGAGTCACTCATTGGCCCCATTACTAAGGTCACCAACACATCTATTGGTCTCGGGGTGTTTCCAAGGGTATGGAAGTCGGCCATAATAACGGCCATCTTTAAATCAGGCGACCCTGCTGACGTGAGTAACTACAGGCCCATTAGTATACTACCTGTGGTGTCAAAGGTTGTTGAAAAGTGTGTAGCAGAACAACTGATTGCCCACCTCAACAAAAGCCCCTTCAGTTAAACTTTTCCCCTGATGCCTTGAGATGGATGAAATCATACCTTGAAGGCAGAACTCAGTGTCAGAGTGAGCAATGAGCTGTCGCCCACTCTTAGCTATGATGTGAGCGTGCCTCAAGGGTCAATACTGGGGCCCGTTCGGTTCAGCCTGTACATTAATGATCTGCCTTCTGTCTGTACTGGGTCTGAAGTTCAAATGTATGCAGATGATACAGTGATATATGTGCATGCAAAGAGCAAACAACAAACTGCACAAGAACTCATTACTGTAATGGTCCAGGTTACAAAGTGGCTCAGTGACTCGTGTTTGCATCTCAATGTGAAAAAAACTGTTTGCATGTTCTTCACAAAGAGGGCAACAGATGCTACTGAGCCAGATGTCTGTGTGTCAGCGGAGAAGCTCCAGGTGGTATCTGATTTTAAGTACCTTGGCATCATACTTGATTCCAACCTCTCTTTTAAAAAGCATGTGAAAAAGGTAATTCAAATAACCAAATTGAACCTAGCTAATTTCCGATTTATACAAAATTGTTTGACTACAGAGGCAGCAAAACTGTGCTTCAAATCTATGATACTCCCCCACTTAACATACTGCTTGACTAGTTGGGCCCACGCTTGCTGTACAACATTAAGACCTATTCAGTCTGTCTACAAACAGGCTCACAAAGTGCTTGATAGGAAGCCCAATAGCCATCATCACTGCTAAATCCTCAGAAAGCATGATCTTGTGCAATACACCGACGCATGTCTTGTATTCAAGATCCTAAAATGGCCTGGCTCACCTTCCACTCAGTATTTTTGTTAAACAGAAAACCCAAACATATGGCAGCAGATCCACAAGGTCTGCCATGAAAGGTGACTGTATAGTTCCCTTAAGGAAAAGCACCTTCTGTTTTCTCTGTGAGAGCTTCCCATGTCTGGAATACACTGCCATCAGACACACATAACTGCACCATATATCACACTTTCACAAAATGCTTGAAGACATGGCTAAAGGTCAATCAGATTTGTGAACATGGTCCCTAGCTGTGTGTTGCCACTTTCCATGTTGTCTGTTGTCTGTAGCTTGTGAGGTGTGGAAACACTTTTGTTGCTTTCATGAATTTTGTCTTGCTGCTTTTTGTTCTATGTTGCTCTGTCTGTATGCTACGTCTTGCTGGTCCTATGTTGCTCTGTCTGTATGCTATTTATTGCTTGTCCTATGTTGCTATTGTCTATATTGTAATTGTTTTTAATAACCTGTCCAGGGACTGCGGTTGAAAATTAGCCGGCTGGCTAAAACTGGCACTTTTACTGAAACGTTGATTAATGTGCACTGTCCCTGTAAAAAATAAAATAAACTCAACAATAAAGTCAACAACAGAAGACAGAATGCTTGTCCTTCCTCAGCGGTATGACGGCTGCATGGTCCCATGGTATTTATAGTTGCATACTATTGTTTTTACAGATGAACATGGTACCTTCAGGCATTTGGAAATTGCTCCCAAGGATGAACCAGACTTGTGGAGGCCTACATTTTTTTCTGAGGTCTTGGCTGATTTCTTCTGATTTCCCCATGATGTCAAGCAAAGAGGCACTGAGATTGAAGGTATACCTTGAAATACATCCACAGGTTCACCTCCAATTGACTCAAATGATGTCAGCTAGCCTATCAGAAGCTTCTAAAGCCATGACATCCTTTTCTGGAATATTCCAAGCTGCTTAAAGGCACAGTCAACTTAGTGTATGTAAACTTCTAACCCACTGGAATTGTGATACAGTGAATTATAAGTGAAATAATCTGTCTGTAAACAATTGTTGGAAAAATTACTTTTGTCATGCACAAAGTAGATGTCCTAACCGACATGCCAAAACTATAGTTTGTTAACAAGGAACGTGTGGAGTGGTTGAAAACTGAGTTTTAATGACTCCAACCTAAGTATATGTAAACTTCCAACTTCAACTATATATGCTTTGGCTGAAACAAAAGAGGCCTACAAGAAAGGCTAGTAGTTTGTTAACACCATCTACTCTAATTCGCTCACAAAACAGTAATTCAAGAAGATCTAAATGCATATTCCCATAAAACTGATTGAGATCAAATGATTTGCAGGCAGATGCAGTTTGGACAATTCACCGGAAAAACATGAAGAATTATCATTCACGTTTGACAGTGATGATGGCCTATTTTGAAATTAGGTATGCCTAACTTGGTGTTTGGGGGGATTAAAAATATAAAACATTTTCTTGGAATTCTATAAATAGGCCTATTCTACAATGATATTCAACAGGCTATAACTGTCAGTACAAATGTTGACTGAGAAGTTATAAAGTCATAAAAAAGAAATAATAATCTCCTCCCTCACCTAAAAACATAGCACTACACCACTGGTGGTTTTCCCTCTATCCATGCAGCTCTCCAGTTTGTACGAATGGAATAAGGTCGACCATCCCTATTCAAGTCTGAACTAGTAATGCTCCACCACTCAAATGGGACTTTTATCAAGAATTTCTGGGGAGAGATTCCCTGATCTTGTTCTTTTATAGGCTCAAGACAATGGATAACTCCCGCACTTTGAATCGGTTCCAACAACACGATGGACGTCACATTAAAACGCTACATATTTTTAGCGACTCGCCACTCAACTCTGTTCCTTTCTCAATCTTTGCTGGAATGACCAAGCCGGCAAGCCGCTGTAATGTGTAAGTGTACCAGGTTCCCACACAAGTGGACGGTTGATCATGTGATTATTCACGGTGCAGCGCAGGGACACAGAGAGGGGGCTTGTTGTTTCATGACCCCCCCCTCCGTTCCCCCTTCTTATTGAGTTAAAAAAAATTGGCCACTTGCCACCGAATGCCTCTCCGGTATCGACCATGGAGGGAGGAAACCCGGAATGGTGGCATGAGACGAGGAGAGATGTTGGTAGGGGAAAGAGACCCATCTGCAAAGTTCAGAGAACGACCCTTCTTGAGTGCCTCCTTTACTCTTGAAATGAGAAGCAACATGTTGGCTAAGAATATTGCTCTCTAACTTTATCTCTCCATCTCACATTGACACACCTTAAAGACCCTTAGGACATTTACAGTTGATTGCACCTCTTATTAGGTCATGCCACAACATCCAGGGCGTATATTATGGGAAGACTCAGTCATCCACATGAGATTGTTGAGTGAAATACATTGACAAGGACAATTAAGAGAAACTGCCACGAAATAAAAAGAATCTCAACAAACTGGATTAAGCTCCATTTCATTCAACTATTACAGATGTCGGATCTTAACTCGATCACACTTTTGTCATGGATAATTTTCCTGCTGCATCATGATATTGCAAATGTGCCTTGTGATCCCTGAAAAAATAGCCGTTCTCTTTCTCTCCATGTGGGGCAGTCAAGTCATTGGGATCAGGACGTGAAATCAAAATAATCTGAGGTCCCTATTACTGCAACATTCAAATGTACAAAAATGCATCTGAAATGCAACCATACACATCAACAACCGTTGTTTTATATAGCTTAGTATCACAGGATAGATAGATATTGGTCTCCACCAGGCTACGACATAGAAGTGCCAAGTGTATGCTAAGGTCAACATTTTGTTCATTCGTGGCCTGGGGTGGTCTAGCAACATGGCGGTTCCCTTCAGCGGCCCCCACCAACAAAAAACAAACCCAACATTCTGCACTGACTGTAAATATATACAAAAATAAGACTCATAATATCAAAAATAAGTAACAAGGACAAATAGAAACAAATTTGTGTTGATTTGGCACTCGAGCATCAACTCATCCCCCAACACTGTCAGCCAAGAGTCAAGACTAAACCAATTCACCTTGGTGGTGTACAGACTGGTTTTATATTATTCTTAACGATTTTGCACAAACCACAAAAAAAATGCAACAATATGTCTGTGACACTCTATATTCACAGTACTATGAATGATTTGTGGTGTATTTGGTAGCATTTCCTAGTGTGATTAATTTTACTAATTGCATTAGTACTGTACACATTTAGAGGTGCGCTATTTGATAGATTCCCCCACGCCCCCGACCTCAGGCTTCCAGTGGGGAGACCTGAGGTCAACCTACCCCCGCCCTCCTCCCATTCTCGTACATCTGAGTGGGAGACCTTCCCAGGCAGTAGCCTGCTTAGCTCATAAAATAGAATCAGGGCGCCCACTCCGACAAGGTTAATTGACCCACAGTCCCACACGGTGACATGATATCATTGACATGACGTGCAAATGAGCGATAGAAAACCAAAAAATGTTGTGCAGGCGTCCTGTGCCGCCCCCGGCAAGACGCCGCGCTGGGCGGCTGCCCATGTCGCCTATAACTAAATCCGCCACTGTCTAGTGGTTAGGGCTGCAGCCTTCAGCGCTTACAGACGGAATAGACCTACCGTGTCAGTGTGGATTCGATTCTGGCCCACGCCCTTCCGGAACAAACAACTCAACCCTCCCCGATTGACCAGATTTATTTACACATTTCAAATATGGACAGTCCAGGGATATTTTACCCTCGATCTTCATGAAAAATGACATCCCAGACTTTTGGATAAAATAAATAGGAAAGTAATAAAATAATAACAGTCAGTAGGCTACACATACATTCGTTTCCATTCATACAAAGTGTTGGGTAAATTGCCACAGTAGATTTGCCGTGGTAAAACAACAAAATACTTGATTGTTCTATTGTTAGCTATGGAATGCTTGTCAAATAGATAAATCACCATTAGTCTGTTGAAAAAGAACAAAATTGGTCCGATTAGAGGTAACTTAATGGTTGAAATTGAGTTTACCTGTGACGGTAAATTTAGCGTGTATTGTTGGTTTAATGAGACATCAGCAGGCGATAACCTAGTGCCATCGATGGTTGTAATAAGCCCCTTGTTATTTGATTATATTCCAATAGGCTACAGGGCTAATAGGTTACCCGTTAACCTATCCATTGTCACATAATGAAGGGTGTGAAAACCTATAATAGGCTACTGTTTGTGTTTCCCTGGCTGGGTTGAGTGATTTGAGCCGTCAGTTGATTGACAGATGTAGACTTACTGTAGTACGATAAACTTTCCTCCAGTGTGGATGCTCGTTCACGTTTTATAGTATGTATAATTTGTCAATTTAGTTCTGCTCTTGGATTGAAAGCCTGTATTGTGTGGCTTTAATATTTTACTTCGTAAAGCTGTGGAGATGTTTATGCATTTGAGCCTATCCAAAGACGATTTAGTTGAGCTGAGACACTTTTATTTGATGGGTGCAACAAGTCAGCACCTCAGGAGTAAATGTCAGTTGGCTTTTCATAGCCAATCATTGAGAGTGTCAGACTATTTGTTTTACTTCTTGAAAACATTTTTTAAAAATGCAATTAAATTGTGGGCCTAATATAAGCTCAGGCTGGTCACTATATCACCCAGCACTGGGCACAAACTCATGAGGTTCGGAGCGGACTGCTTAGACCACTGCGCTAAAGCAGTTCACAATGCTCTACCAAGCACTAAGAATACTATGAACAATGATGACAAAGGCACGTCGTTTTTTATTATTTTGTTTTAACCCTTCCCCAAACCAAAGCCCTGATCTTAGCCACTTGGAATGAATGGCTAAACTGTTAACCTTTGAGTTGTTTCTGATTAAACCCTGTAACCATGTAACCATTCAGAACGAATGCGTAAAAAATAGACAATCATCCATGAGTCAAAAGGCAGTGGGACGGATTCAAACCCATGCAGACTCTGGAATATTTAATTGTAAAAATAATTTTACCAGGCAAGTCAGTTAAGAACAAATTCTTATTTTCAGTGCGTTAACTTGCCTGTTCAGGGGCAGAATGACAGATTTGTACCTTGTCAGCTCGGGGGTTTGAACTTGCAACCTTCCGGCTACTAGTCCAACGCTCTAACCACTAGGCTACCCTGCCGCCCCAATATTTGTGCCGAGGTCAGTGACTGTAAGTGCTGAACCACACAGGTACTGAGGAAGCCAATACTTTATTCCGCCTATTGCTTGCCTTCAACATATAATAAAACAATTGATCTAAAAAAAAAATAATATGTCAATTTATTATACAGAAGAATTCACAGAAGCAGCCCCACAGCGGTGACTAAATATTTCTTCAGATGTTCAAATCATCCTGCTCCAGGATTATTTTCCTCCTGCGACAAAAGGGGTCAAAATAAGATCCAACATCTGTAGGAGGAAGATGACATCGAGGTGACATCTTACAAGTTCCAACCCAACGTAGCTATTTATTGACTTTTTTTGAGTTTATCTTTACTATTTTTGTGCAGAAATTATCACATATGACAGCCAAGCACTTCTGGACATCAGATCGATAGTTACTAACCTTGATTTCGACTTCAACTCCGACTCAGCTGTTACCTTGTTCATACCGGACCCCGTTCCTTTGTTTCATGGGCTACACTGCATGTGTAGACCTGGCACTCCCCTCCGTTCTATTGGCAAAACCTTCCCAGCTCTGCAGATTTTGCTGGGAAAAGACAGAATCATTAGATCATTTGTTTTGCTACTGCCCATATGTAGCTTGTCTTTGGTCGCCGGTTCAGGAATGGCTGAAGAATTGCAACATTTACCGGGAGCTAACTCTGCAAATAGCACTGCTGGGTGATTTGAAAATGCATAGCCAATCGATTAATATGATAATAATAGATTTAGAAGAAAAAAAATCTTTAATTTACAATCTGTAGAAACTATGAGAATAGAAAGGAATCACAGCAATATTGAAAATATATGGCAAATAGAAATCAAAACTAGATGGTGTTCATGATAGATGGGAGGGGTTGAGTGGAGCTGAAGGATTGGATTAAAAACAAAACAAAAGATAACTATTGTAAAATACACTGTGTCCGTAAAATGTAAATATCAAATAAAATCAAATGTATTTATATAGCACTTCTTACATCAGCTGATATATCAAAGTGCTGTAAGATACCCAGCCTAAAACCCCAAACAGCAAGCAATGCAGGTGTAGAAGCGCGGTGGCTAGGAAAAATTCCATAGAAAGGCCAAAACCTAGGAAGAAACATAGAGAGGAACCAGGCTATGAGGGGTGGCCAGTCCTCTTCTGGTGAGGGGTGGCCAGTCCTCTTCTGGCAGCGCCGGGTGGAGATTATAACAGAACATGGCCAAAATGTTCAAATGTTCATAAATGACCAACATGGTCAATAATAATAATCACAGTAGTTGTCGAGGGTGCAACAAGTCAGCACCTCAGGAGTAAATGTCAGTTGGCTTTTCATAGCCAATCATTGAGAGTATCTCTACCGCTCCTGCTGTCACTAGAGAGTTGAAAACAGCAGGTCTGGGACAGGTAGCACGTCCGGTGAACAGGTCAGGGTTCCATAGCCGCAGGCAGAACAGTTGAAACTGGAGCAGCAGCATGACCAGGTGGACTGGGGACAGCAAGGAGTCATCATGCCAGGTAGTCTTAAGGCATGGTCCAAGGGCTCAGGTCCTCCGAGAGAAAGAAAGAGAGAAAGAGAGAGAGAATTAGAGAGAGCATACTTAAATTCACACAGGACACCAGATAAGACAGGAGAAATACTCCAGACATAACAGACTGACCCTAGCCCCCCGACACATAAACAACTGCAGCATAAATACTGAAGACTGAGACAGGAGGGGTCAGGAGACACTGTGGCCCCATCCGATGATACCCCCAGACAGAGCCAAACAGGCAGGATACAACCCCACCACCTTTGCCAAAGCACAGCCCCCACACCACTAGAGGGATATCTTCAACCACCAACTTACCATCCTGAGACAAGGCCGAGTATAGCCCACTAAGATCTCCGCCAAGGCACAACCCAAGGGGGGGCGCCAACCCATATAGTATGTATAAGCTTGAAGTAGAAACCTAAGTGTTGTGTTCCATTAGTTTACTCCAATTAGGGGAGATAAAACATTTATGTTTTAATTACGAAAACACATCTCCTGCGCTTACAAGGGGCGTGAGACCACTTTTATTCTACCCACAGAAACACATACAAGGCCCTCGCTATTCTTGCATCAGCAAATCTGACCATGCCTCTGTAACAGTATAACTTTAGACCGTCCCCTCGCGAACCAGGGACCCTCACACATCAACAACAGTCACCCTCGAAGCATCGTTACCCATCGCTCCACAAAAGCCGCGGCAACCAGTGATCCGGGCCAACAGCATCAATGTAACAGTATAACTTTAGACCGTCCCCTCGCCCATACCCGGGTGCGAACCAGGGACCCTCTGCACACATCAACAACAGTCACCCACGAAGCATCGTTACCCATCGCTCCACAAAAGCCACGGCCCTTGCAGAGCAAGGGGAACTACTACTTCAAGGTCTCAGAGCAAGTGACGTCACCGATTGAAACGCTATTTAGCGCGCACCACCTAAGCTAGCCGTTTCACATCCGTTACACCTCTATTCTCTTGCTTCCTGTTAACAAACAAAAGTTCTAACAGGAAGTAGCAGTGACATTCTTAATACGGAAGTGGTCTGATGAAGCAGACGCGAGGCTACAATAGTGTTTTGCTAGTACAGAGTGGGATATGTTCCAGGATTCATCCGATAGCATAGAGGAGTTTACCACATCAGTTACAGGCTTCATCAATAAGTGCATAGACAACGTTGTCCCCACAGTCACTATACGAACATATCCAAACCAAAAACGTTGAATAACAGGCAATATCAGCGCTTGGCTTAAGGCCGCTTACGACCTTGGACGAGACATCAAAGATGCAAAAGGACAAAATAGAAGGAAGGTGGTAACCGCCGATTTTCGTCGTATGTGGCAGGGCTTGCAAACAATGAGAGGCCTGTAATTTTCATCATAGGTACACTTCAACTATGACAGACAAAATGAGAAGAAAAAAAATCCAGAAAATCACATTGTAGGATTTTTAATGAATTTATTTGCAAATTATGGTGGAAAATAAGTATTTGGTCAATAACAAAAGTTTATTTCAATACTTGTTATATACCCTTTGTTGGCAATGACACAGGTCAAACGTTTTCTGTAAGTCTTCACAAGGTTTTCACACACTATTGCTGGTATTTTGGTCCATTCCTCCATGCAGATCTCCTATAGAGCAGTGATGTTTTGGGGCTGTTGCTGGGCAACACGGACTTTCAACTCCCTCCAAATATTTTCTATGGGGTTGAGATCTGGAGACTGGCTAGGCCACTCCAGGACCTTGAAATGCTTCTTACGAAGCCACTCCTTCGTTGCCCGGGCGGTGTGTTTGGGATCATTGTCATGCTGAAAGACCCAGCCATGTTTCATCTTCAATGCCCTTGCTTCACTCAAAATCTCACGATACATGGCCCCATTCATTCTTTCCTTTACACGGATCAGTCATCCTGGTCCCTTTGCAGAAAAACAGCCCCAAAGCATGATGTTTCCACCCCCATGCTTCACAGTAGGTATGGTGTTCTTTGGATGCAACTCAGCATTCTTTGTCCTCCAAACACGACGAGTTGAGTTTTTACCAAAAAGTTATATTTTGGTTTCATCTGACCATATGACATTCTCCCAATCTTCTTCTGGATCATCCAAATGCTCTCTAGCAAACTTCAGACGGGCCTGGACATGTACTGGTTTAAGCAGGGGGACACGTCTGGCACTGCAGGATTTGAGTCCCTGGCGGCATAGTGTGTTACTGATGGTAGGCTTTGTTACTTTGGTCCCAGCTCTCTGCAAATCATTCACTAGGTCCCCCCATGTGGTTCTGGGATTTTTGCTCACCGTTCTTGTGATCATTTTGACCCCACTGGGTGAGATCTTGCGTGGAGCCCCAGATCGAGGGAGATTATCAGTGGTCTTGTATGTCTTCCATTTCCTAATAATTGCTCCCACAGTTGATTTCTTCAAACCAAGCTGCCTACCTATTGCAGATTCAGTCTTCCCAGCCTGGTGCAGGTCTACAATTTAGTTTCTGGTGTCCTTTGACAGCTCTTTGGTCTTGGCCATAGTGGAGTTTGGAGTGTGACTGTTTGAGGTTGTGGACAGGTGTCTTTTATACTGATAACAAGTTCAAGCAGGTGCCATTAATACAGGTAACGAGTGGAGGACAGAGGAGCCTCTTAAAGAAGAAGTTACAGGTCTGTGAGAGCCAGAAATCTTGCTTGTTTGTAGGTAACCAAATACTTATTTTCCACCATAATTTGCAAATAAATTCATTAAAAATCCTACAATGTGATTTTCTGGATTTTTTTCTAATTTTGTCTGTCATAGTTGAAGTGTACCTATGATGAACATTACAGGCCTCTCTCATCTTTTTAAGTGGGAGAACTTGCACAATTGGTGGCTGACTAAATACTTTTTTGCCCCACTGTACATGTACATATTACCTCAATTACCTCGACTAACAGGTGCCCTGCACATTGACTCTGTACCAGTACCCCCTGTATATAGTCTCGCTATTGTTATTTTACTGCTGCTCTTTAATTATGTTACTTTTATTTATTTATTTTTTGGGGCTATTTTTCGTAAAACTGCATTGTTGGTTAAGTTGTAAGTAAGCATTTCACTGTAAGGTCGACACCTGTTGTATTCGGTGCATTTGACAAATACAATTTGATTTAATTTGACTTAACACGGTCTACACACACCCGCACATCTTCACGACAGCGCCGCTTCCCCCTCAGGAGGCTGGAAAGATTTGGCATGGGCTCTTGGATCTTGAAAAAGTTTTACAGCTGCACCATTGAGAGCACCTTGACTGGCCGCATCACCACTTGGTATAGCAAATGCACCGCCCTCGACCGCAAAGCACTACAGATGCGGGAGCAGACAGCTCCCTGTCCGAGCTCCCTGCCATCCAGGACCTCTAAATCAGGCGTTGTCAGAGGAAAGCACACACACTTTTACACTCATCATATGCTGCTGCTACTCTGTTCTTTATTTTACTCATATTATTATCTATCCTGATGCCTAGTTACTTTACTCTGCCTTCATGTACATAACTACCGCAAATACCTCGTAACCCTGCACATTGATCTGGTACTGGTACTCCCTGTATATGGCTCCATTGTTGTGCATTTTATTTTATTCCTTGTGTTCATTTTTTGTTAAATTTTTAAGCATTTCACACTAAAGTCTATCCCTATTGTATTCGGCACATGTGACAAATACAATTTGATTTAATTTGATTTACCCTACATTAAGCTCCATACAGTATGTCATCCTAGGTTGGTACCATGAATACAGTTACATCAAGAACAACCCAAACTAGATCCAACAGCATCCATTTGGTTAATAACGGTTCCAAAGGAAACGTTTGGATTTTGTAATTCCCCCTTTCTTTTTTATTGGGGATTCTTAGTTCTGGTTGCCAGATGCCTCCGTTTTTGAAGGCGCTGCTGCTCCAGCTCATCTTTCCCTCGTGTTTATTGTCTACAGCAGGCTATCTTAAATCCTTTAAAAGGCAGGATAATAAGAAGAAACATGTTACGCCTGATCTGATTATTACAGATCTGTCAGTTTCTGTAGACTTACAAAGATAAGGCATCCACACAAAAAAAGGAGGGAAAATGCATCCTCTGGCTCGGAAAAAAGGGGTCTGCATTATGTGCATAATGACATAGATGGTGTGTCATGACAAAGATCAGTTAAAGAATAGGAGTGTTGTGCCTCTTACGCTTTTCATTTCCTCATTAGGTTTCAACAGGGGAAACCTGGATGCTAGCTAGCATTACGGCCATCTGCACATCAGCAACGAGTGAAGTTGAACTGGCTCAATATGTGAGTCAGTGGCACCGAAAATAACTCTTTTGTTTTGTCCCTCGCATGAATATTTGAAGTGGAACATCTTGACTATTTCCAGCATGAGTCTCTTCGCAAACTGACTTCGCAAGACAAATAAAGTAACCTACCCAGCTAGAGGCCTTGCTGCTGTGTGTTTGTGGCTATGTTATTTTCCGATACATCTCATTGACCATGTTGATGAAATCAAAGATGCATAGTACAGTACTGAACATACCAAGAGAGCAAGGCGCTTAAATGCAAAAAGCCAATTTGTTCACCAAAATCTGTGCATCAAGAGATATTTATGTATTTAAATTTCAATAAATTTGCAAACATTTCTAAAAATATGTTTTAAATGTTTCATTATGGGGTACTGTGTGTAGATGAGCAAGAATTATAATTTTTTTTAACCCATTTTGAAGGCTGTAACAAAACTAAATGTAGAATAAGTTAGGGGGTATGAATACTTTCTGAAGGCATTGTGGCTAATTCAAATGGCCCCAGGCACATTTGTCACCAGACATTCAAACAAACTGTGGACTCCCTCTGTTAAAGAGCAGGCTACACCAAGAGGGACTGATGTCACACACTAACATGCTGACCACACCGCTCGTGTCGCGTGCGCTCGCGTTGCAAAATACATTTACACATACATGTTATTAAAACATTGAACTCACACTGCTCGCCCACGTCTGCGTAGCATGGCGCTAAAATAGAACTTGGTTGTATTTGTGACGCTTAGCAAACTGCAAGTCCCGCCTCTCCCATCTCCTCATTGGGTTTTAGGAGCATATACCCACGTGGGTGACTGAAAAAGCCCTTTGGGCCATGGTCAAAAGTGTTGTCATTAAACATACTTACCTCTATTTATACTGTACCAATACAACCGGGAAACCAGAGTACTATGTTATACAAAGAGTTGTCATTAAACAGATTATTTTATATACAGTGGCTTGCTAAGGTATTCATCCCCCTTGACATTTTTCCTATTTTGTTGCCTTATAACCTGGAATTAAAAAGCATTTTTGGGGGTGGGTCATTTGATTTACACAACATGCCTACCACTTTCAAGATGCAAAACATTTTTTATTGTGAAACAAACAAGATATAAGACAAAAACTGAAAAATTGAGCGTGCATAACTATTCACTCCCCAAAAGTCAATACTTTGTTAGAGCCACCTTTTGCAGCAATTACAGCTGCAAGTCTCTTGGGTTATGTCTCTATAAGCTTGGCACATCCAGCCACTGGGATTTTTGCCCATTCTTCAAGGCAAAACTGCTCCAGCTCATTCAAGTTGGATGGGTTCCACTGGTGTACAGCAATCTTTAAGTCATACCACAGATTCTCAATTGGATTGAGGTCTGGGCTTTGACTAGGCCATTCCAAGACATTTAAATGTTTCCCCTTAAACCACTCAAGTGTTGCTTTAGCAGTATGCTTAGGGTCATTGTCCTGCTGGAAGGTGAACCTCCGTCCCAGTCTCAAATCTCTGGAAGACTGAAACAGGTTTCCCTCAAGAATTTCCCTGTATTTAGCGCCATCCATCATTCCTTCAATTCTGACCAGTTTTCCAGTCCCTACTGATGAAAAACATGGGTGGTGTTCTTGGGGTGATGAGAGGTGCTGTGTTTGAGCCAGACATAGCGTTTTCCTTGATGGTCAAAAAGCTACATTTTAGTCTCATCTGACCAGAGTACCTTCTTCCATATGTTAGGGGAGTCTCCCACATGCCTTTTGGCGAACACCAAATGTGTTTCCTTATTTCTTTCTTTAAGCAATGGCTTTTTTCTGGCCACTCTTCCGTAAAGCCCAGCTCTGTGGAGTGTACGGCTTAAAGTGGTCCTACGGACAGATACTCCAATCTCTGCTGTGGACCATTGCAGATCCTTCAGGGTTATCTTTGGTCTCTTTGTTGCCTCTCTGATTAATGCCCTCTTTGCCTGGTCCGTGAGTTTTGATGGGCGGCCCTCTCTTGGCAGGTTTGTTGTGGTGCCATATTCTTTTCATTTTTAATAATGGATTTAATGGTGCTCTGTTCAAAGTTTCAGATATTTTTTTATAAACTATCCCTGATCTGTACTTCTCCACAACTTTGTCCCTGACCTGTTTGGAGAGCTCCTTGGTCTTCGTGGTGCCTCTTGCTTAGTGGTGTTGCAGACTCTGGGGCCTTTCAGAACAGATGTTTATACTGAGATCATGTGACAGATAATGTGACACTTAGATTGCACACAGGTGGACTTTATTTAACTAATTATGTGACTTCTGAAGGTAATTGGTTGCATCAGATCTTATTTAGGGGCTTCATAGCAAAGGGGGTGAATACATATGCACGCACCACTTTTACGTTTGTAATTTTTTGAAACAAGTATTTTTTTTCATTTCACTTCACCAATTTGGACTATTTTGTGTATGTCCATTACATAAAATCCAAATAAAAATATATTTCAATTACAGGTTGTAATGCAACAAAATAGGAAAAATGTCAAGGGGGATGAATACTTTTGCGAGGCACTGTAAATCCTCTGTGTTACATTGGGCCAGGCAGTTGAGACCTCCTTATAATTGAAGTCCTGTGATGCTCTGGCACCATTCTTTAGCTACCCACTATGACTCCTCAAATGAATACGATACATCTAGAGTGAACCAAAAAGGGAAACCCTTTGTCATAAGAATGCTATCTACCGATGGGTACTCGTGCCAAGCAATTTCATTTGACAAAACAAGGAAGGAGCTTATTTTAATTGCATTCCTTTCAAACAGACTCGACGGCTCTCTCTGCATTTGTCAGTAAACAGCGGCATATTAGTAAGCCCTGCCAAAATAGACAGAGCTTGAATGTTTTTTTCTAAAGGAGGGCTGGCCAGATTAACTTAGAACACATTATCTCAACCTAAACATTTTGGGGTCTCATTTTAACATTGCAAATACAGAGGGAAATTAAGCCTGGGTTGCCTAAATTCATTGATAGTAGGCCTTTCTGAGAAACGTCTCAGAAATTATGTGACCTTTATCAACACATTGAGAGTGGACTGATGTTCAGGAAATATCTGAAAAAGGCCAATGACCCAAAGTCCTGTACACAAACAGGCACCTTTCATCCAGAGACAGGCAGAGTTTAACCTGTGAAGGTCCAACAAAGTACCTAATGGTCAATAATGGTCAATGAGCAGCCAGTGTCCCTGTCAGTAAACACATGACACGTGACATGTAATTGAACGCAGATGGGGGATACTCTGAATGCCAATGCTAGCTAAACTAACATAACCCCCTGCAAGCATTGGTAGCATTTCAATCATCTAAATATATGCTACTATGGTCAATTTAGTGTATCAAAAGCTGGTTTACTACTACACACCCTCTGGTCAATACAGGACTACTTGAATGACTACTTGAGGAATGCATTTGTTTGACTTGCATGGGATACATAAGCTACATACAACAGTACCGACGTCCAGACCACATTAAGACTACACAATGATTTCCCAATGAGGTCAGCCATTCAGCCCTCACCCCTGGCTTTCTATGGGACAATCTGTCTGGCTATCCTGAGAAAGTGTGTTGGCTTCGTGAACCAGTAGCCGAATGAATCATTGATGCGGTGCAGGCTGGAATATTACATTGGTAGCTGATTAACCCACCTGTGGAGCCGCCGTTTCGCAACCCGCAGCCACCTCCCTACTGGAGGGAATGACACTGAGGTTAAAGGCAGAGATGCGAAGTGGGAAAGCGTGGGAACTTTTCACACAGTCAAAGGGTTTGACCTTAGTGTAGAGAGAATCAGTCATTTATCTATGCACAGAGCCGGCCGCACTGCTCAGGTCTTAGAACGTAGCGCTGTCTCCTCTGGGGGCGGAGGGAGGAGAGAGAGGGAGGGCGAGAGAGAGAGAGAGAAAGAGGGGGGGAGACAGAGAGAGTGGATGACTGGGCCAAAATACAGAATGTAATGGGCAGCGGAGATAGACATTTAGAAAGTACTAGACCCGATGTCCAAATTTAAAATATTTGTGGTGGCCCACCTCACTGCAAATTTATAGAAAATGTCCACTCTGTTGCTTCAAGGGCAACTGCAATCATAACTAACTAAATCATGAAATTGGCATGCCTAATGCCTAGTGGAAGAGACAAAAGAGACCGCATTCTTATTCACTGTTCATAAAAGCAAGACCAGACACACACAGACATACTAAGAGCCAGCAATTGCGAATTTGTGACCTTTCAAATCCAGTAAGACAATACTTGTTAATCCACCCTAAAGATTGTAAGGAAGGGTGGGATGGAGGGGTGACTAAACAAAGAGGAAGGTGACCAAAAGGCCAGACAGTGGCTCCAAAGAGAGTGAGTCATCATTAGGAGACTTGAATTATGGGAGTGAGACTCTTAAGCCATGTTCACATTTGCAGTTTGAAGTGACTCAAATCCTATTTGCATATCCGATTCAAATCTGTCATTTTTCCTGTAGTCTGAGCAACCAAAAAGCACATGGAATCTGATATTTCAAGCTACCTTAGTGGTTTGCAGTCAGATAGAAATCTGATTCCTGGCCATGTGACTTGTGTCTGAATGGTCAAATCTGATTTATTCGCCCTCAAGTGGTTATTTGGCATATCTTGTTGCTTGCTAGCTACTCTGTTGACAGTTTGACAAGAACATGTGGTAGCTAACTAGCTTGTTAATTGTTTACAAACAAATGAGTGAATGTGCTAGAAAGCTAAACCGCTACCTAGCTAGCTAGTTGTGGCTAGCTAAAAAGGACTTGTTTTGAAAGTTGGATCGTCTTATCCTTTGAGGCTTTAAAGGTGGTCTTACCCTATGATTTTGAACATTCAAAGCAACTAGGAAACATCCATGGCAGGTATTGTTGTCACCTTAACTTGCTACATAACTTCTGAGTGATAGGAAGCCACCACCAATCAGCCTACACCACTGCATACACACCTGTCATTACTATGACAACTAGCGTTGCCTTGTCAGCAAATGACTGCTGTCTGAACACACACAAATCCGATTTGGTCACTTGTAACTTGCTGTTTGTACAGTCAGTAGTCCCAAATGGATTTGAAGACAAAACTGATTTGAGCATTAAGACCTGCAGTGTGAACAAGGCTTTAGTCTTTTGCAAAAGAAGAAAGCCCATCAATGATATTGTCCATCTAGCGATGTATGGACAATAAGGTGTCGTTACACACCACCACCAGGGGGTGGTGTAAGTAAGGAGAATAGTTAAAAATAGACTCTTAGGGGTGCGCTCCCTCTCTTGAGAGTATGTCGCTTGGGGGACATCGATATCTTTGACAATTGTAGAGGTGGCCAACGATGATATTTAAATTGTTATGGGGGAGTTGATTTGCTATGGGGGTGTTTAGCCTCGCTGTAATTCGAACCGTGGGGTAAGGAGGGTGAATAGAGAGCAACAGTAATGGCGTCATTTTGTATGCACTAACTCCACCAATGGTTCGTTGGACAAAGCCTATATGGAAATTAATAGGTGTTTTTGTAGGGTCTTTGGATAAACGCCGAAAATAAGGTCTGTGGTAAACACAGTCTTAAGAGATCTTATACATTTTGTTCTATGAGATAATCTTCATCCGCTAACTTCACTTTTTGTGAATTTTGAAGCATTTAAAGCACATAAAGGCTTCATAATTCATAAAGGTCATGTTAACTGACTGATGTTATCTAGGGGTGGCAGGTAGCCTAGTGGTTAGAGTGTTGGGCCAGTAACTGAAAGTTTGCTGGATCAATTCCCCAAGCTGGCATTTATTCCAAAACCTTATGCTTCCCCATTAATTTCCCCCATAGAAATGGCTGAACGAACCAGAGGTAAGTCATTTACGTTTTTTACGACTACAAACTGGCGTGCTCTATACTGGACAACCAGCACATGAAATTAGAACAGCGATACCCAAACATTTCCTGGGTCTGGGATTATCAGTGTGCTGATGTGGGCCTAGCAGTTAAGTAGCCTAGCAGTTAAGAGTGTTGGGCCAGTAACCAAAAGGTCTGGTTAGAATCCCTGAGCCGACTAGGTGAAAAATCTATCTATGTACCCTTGAGCAAGTCACTTAACCCCAATTGCTCCTGTAAATCGCTCTGGATTAGAGTGTCAGCAAAATAACATACATGCAATGTGGGAAGTAGGCCAAACCATTTCTGAAGCTTATTGGTTGATATATTTGGAACTGGCAAACCTTTTTGTACAATGTAATGATGAGAAACCTTGACTTGGGAAGCATAAATAAGGTAACAAAGGGTTACACAATTTGTTACAAATGCTCAGAAAAAAGAAAATTGCTCCTACACCATCCTGCCTCAGTTTCTCTCTCAGCTCATAAAGCCACACACACTTGATGGAGCCATCTGAAAGCAACCACAACTACCTTCTGCTCACCCCTGTGCTACACACTGGCTGCATACATCTCAATAGTCTGAAGTGGCTTCCTTTCCTCGTCTCCTTTCTTTCATCAGCACTAAGGGGAAATAACTTGAGGGACGGTGAATGAAAGGAGCTACGTGAAAGTCACCCTCCATATTGTGGATGAAGTGCAGATGAAGGAGAAGAGATGATGAGAGCAAGCAACTTTACACTATTGAGATGCATCCATTGTTTTATGTGTGCTGATGAAACAGGCTTTTCCATTTTTCAGTAGGGACCTCCAGAGGCATCAGGCCCATCAGATTTGTCACATTTAAATACAATATACACTGCTCAAAAAAATAAAGGGAACACTTAAACAACACAATGTAACTCCAAGTCAATCACACTTCTGTGAAATCAAACTGTCCACTTAGGAAGCAACACTGATTGACAAATTTCACATGCTGTTGTGCAAATGGAATAGACAACAAGTGGAAATGATAGGCAATTAGCAAGACACCCCCAATAAAGGAGTGGTTCTGCAGGTGGTGACCACAGACCACTTCTCAGTTCCTATGCTTCCTGGCTGGTGTTTTGGTCACTTTGAATGCTGGTGGTGCTTTCACTCTAGTGGTAGCATGAGACGGAGTCTACAACCCACACAAGTTGCTCAGGTAGTGCAGCTCATCCAGGATGGCACATCAATGCGAGCTGTGGCAAGAAGGTTTGCTGTGTCTGTCAGCGTAGTGTCCAGAGCATGGAGGCGCTACCAGGAGACAGGCCAGTACATCAGGAGACGTGGAGGAGGCCGTAGGAGGGCAACAACCCAGCAGCCGGACCGCTACCTCTGCCTTTGTGCAAGGAGGAGCAGGAGGAGCACTGCCAGAGCCCTGCAAAATGACCTCCAGCAGGCCACAAATGTGCATGTGTCTGCTCAAACGGTCAGAAACAGACTCCATGAGGGTGGTATGAGGGCCCGACGTCCACAGGTGGGGGTTGTGCTTACAGCCAAACACCGTGCAGGACGTTTGGCATTTGCCAGAGAACACCAAGATTGGCAAATTCGCCACTGGCGCCCTGTGCTCTTCACAGATGAAAGCAGGTTCACACTGAGCACATGTGACAGACGTGACAGAGTCTGGAGACGCCGTGGAGAACGTTCTGCTGCCTGCAACATCCTCCAGCATGACCGGTTTGGCGGTGGGTCAGTGTGGGATGGCATTTCTTTGGGGGGCCGCACAGCCCTCCATGTGCTCGCCAGAGGTAGCCTGACTGCCATTAGGTACCGAGATGAGATCCTCAGACCCCTTGTGAGACCATATGCTGGTGCGGTTGGCCCTGGGTTCCTCCTAATGCAAGACAATGCTAGACCTCATGTGGCTGGAGTGTGTCAGCAGTTCCTGCAAGAGGCAGGCATTGATGCTATGGACTGGTCCGTCAGTTCCCCAGACCTGAATCCAATGGAGCACATCTGGGAAATCATGTTTCGCTCCATCCACCAACGCCACATTGCACCACAGACTGTCCAGGAGTTGGCGGATGCTTTAGTCCAGGTCTGGGAGGAGATCCCTCAGGATACCATCCGCCACCTCATCAGGAGCATGCCCAGGCGTTGTAGGGAGGTCATACAGGCACGTGGAGGCCACACACTACTGAGCCTCATTTTGACTTGTTTTAAGGACATTACATCAAAGTTGGATCAGCCTGTAGTGTGGTTTTCCACTTTAATTTTGAGTGTGACTCCAAATCCAGACCTCCATGGGTTGATAAATTTGATTTCCATTGATAATTTTTGTGTGATTTTGTTGTCAGCACATTCAAATATGTAAAGAAAAAAGTATTTAATAAAAATATTTCATTCATTCAGATCTAGGATGTGTTATTTTAGTGTTCCCTTTATTTTATGGAGCAGTGTATATACAAAAGTATGTGGACACCTCTTCAAATTAGTGGATTTGGCTATTTCAGCTTACTGGTGTATAAAATTGAGCACACAGTCATGCAATCGCTATGGATAAACATTGACAGTAGAATGGCTTTCAAGAGCTCAGTGACTTTCAACGGGAGAGTCATAGGATGACACCATTCCTAAAAAGTCAGTTCATCAACTTTCTACCCTGCTAGAACTGCCCCGGTCAACTGTAAGTGCTGTTATTTTGAAGTGGAAACGTCTTGGTGCAACAACGGCTCAGCCACAAAGTGTTAGGCCACACAAGCTCAGAGAATGGGATTGCAGAGTGCTGAAGCGTGTAGCAGGTAAAAATCGTCTGTCCTCGGATGCAACACTCACTACCAAGTTCCAAACTGTCTCTGGAAGCAATGTCAGGGAGCTTTATGAAATGGGTTTCCATGGCTGAGCAGCCGCACACAAGCCTAAGAACACCATGAGCAATGCCAAGCGTTGGCTGGAGTGATGTAAAGCTCGCCGCCTATTTGGTAAAAGACTATGTCCATATTATGGCAAGAACAGCTCAAATAAGCAAAGAGAAACAAAAGTCCATTGTTACTTTAAGACATGAAGATCAGTCAATGCGGAATTTTTCAAGAACTTTTAAAGTTTCTTCAAGTGTGGTCGCAAAAATCATCAAGCGCTATGATGAAACTGGCTCTCATGAGGACTGCCAAAGGAAAGGAAGACCCAGAGTTACCTCTGCTGCAGAGGATAAGTTCATTAGAGTTACCAGCCTCAGAAATGGTATCCCAAATACATGCTTCACAGAGTTTGAGTAACAGACACATCTCAACATCAACTGTTCAGAGGAGACTGCGTGAATCAAGCCATGGTCGAATTGCTGCAAAGAAACCACTACTAAAGGACACCAATAATAAAAAGAGAACTGTTTGGGCCAAGAAACACAAGCAATGGACATTAGACCGGTGGAAATCTGTCCTTTGGTCTGATGAATCCAAATGTAAATGTTTTGGTTCCAACCGCCGCATCTTTGTGAGACGCAGAGTAGATGAACGGATGTGTAGTTCGAACCGTGAAGCGTGGAGTAGAAGGTGTGATGGTGATTTATTTAGAATTCAATGCACACTTAACCAGCATGGCTACCACAGAATTCTGCAGAGATCCGCCATTCCATCTGGTTTGTGCTTAGTGGGACTATAATTTGTTTTTCAACAGGACAATGACCCAACACACCTCCAGGCTGTGTAAGAGCTATTTGACCAAGAAGGAGAGTGTTGAAGTGCTGCATCAGATGACCTGGCCTCCACAATCACCCAACTTCAACCCAATTGAGATGGTTTGGGATGAGTTGGACCCGCAAAGTGAAGGAAAAGCAGCCAACAAGTGCTGCTTGATGGGTACACCATCAAGACTGTTGGAAAAGCATTCCAGCTGAAGCTGGTTGAAAGAGTGCCAGGTGTATCAAGCTATCATCAAGGCAAAGGGTGGCTACTTTGAAGAATCTCAAATATTTATTCCTCTGGAATACTACTAGCCACCTTCCATTATTATGAAGTTGGCTTTAGACAGCACAGATAGGTTCCCATTCTCACAACTAGCTACCAATGAAGTTAGAGTAGCTAACTTGTCAAACAATCTTAGCTGGCATGCCTGCTGGCAATGTTGGTAGACTTTAGAAAAGCAAGCAATTACTAAATGTATAAGACTCACAGTCCTTTCAATCTTTTACCTAGATTTTAGCAGAGATGCGGAGAAGCATATTTAGGTTCTAGTCAGGAGGATACAGACAGCTCAAGAGTTATGCTGAGATACAGTGCCTTGCGAAAGTATTCGGCCCCCTTGAACTTTGCGACCTTTTGCCACATTTCAGGCTTCAAACATAAAGATATAAAACTGTATTTTTTTGTGAAGAATCAACAACAAGTGGGACACAATCATGAAGTGGAACGACATTTATTGGATATTTCAAACTTTTTTAACAAATCAAAAACTGAAAAATTGGGCGTGCAAAATTATTCAGCCCCTTTACTTTCAGTGCAGCAAACTCTCTCCAGAAGTTCAGTGAGGATCTCTGAATGATCCAATGTTGACCTAAATGACTAATGATGATAAATACAATCCACCTGTGTGTAATCAAGTCTCCGTATAAATGCACCTGCACTGTGATAGCCTCAGAGGTCCGTTAAAAGCGCAGAGAGCATCATGAAGAACAAGGAACACACCAGGCAGGTCCGAGATACTGTTGTGAAGAAGTTTAAAGCCGGATTTGGATACAAAAAGATTTCCCAAGCTTTAAACATCTCAAGGAGCACTGTGCAATCGATAATATTGAAATGGAAGGAGTATCAGACCACTGCAAATCTACCAAGACCTGGCCGTCCCTCTAAACTTTCAGCTCATACAAGGAGAAGACTGATCAGAGATGCAGCCAAGAGGCCCATGATCACTCTGGATGAACTGCAGAGATCTACAGCTGAGGTGGGAGACTCTGTCCATAGGACAACAATCAGTCGTATATTGCACAAATCTGGCCTTTATGGAAGAGTGGCAAGAAGAAAGCCATTTCTTAAAGATATCCATAAAAAGTGTCGTTTAAAGTTTGCCACAAGCCACCTGGGAGACACACCAAACATGTGGAAGAAGGTGCTCTGGTCAGATGAAACCAAAATTGAACTTTTTGGCAACAATGCAAAACGTTATGTTTGGCGTAAAAGCAACACAGCTCATCACCCTGAACACACCATCCCCACTGTCAAACATGGTGGTGGCAGCATCATGGTTTGGGCCTGCTTTTCTTCAGCAGGGACAGGGAAGATGGTTAAAATTGATGGGAAGATGGATGGAGCCAAATACAGGACCATTCTGGAAGAAAACCTGATGGAGTCTGCAAAAGACCTGAGACTGGGACGGAGATTTGTCTTCCAACAAGACAATGATCCAAAACATAAAGCAAAATCTACAATGGAATAGTTCAAAAATAAACATATCCAGGTGTTAGAATGGCCAAGTCAAAGTCCAGACCTGAATCCAATCGAGAATCTGTGGAAAGAACTGTAAACTGCTGTTCACAAATGCTCTCCATCCAACCTCACTGAGCTCGAGCTGTTTTGCAAGGAGGAATGGGAAAAAATGTCAGTCTCTCGATGTGCAAAACTGATAGAGACATACCCCAAGCGACTTACAGCTGTAATCGCAGCAAAAGGTGGCGCTACAAAGTATTAACTTAAGGGGGCTGAATAATTTTGCACGCCCAATTTTTCAGTTTTTGATTTGTTAAAAAAGTTTGAAATATCCAATAAATGTCGTTCCACTTCATGATTGTGTCCCACTTGTTGTTGATTCTTCACAAAAAAATACAGTTTTATATCTTTATGTTTGAAGCCTGAAATGTGGCAAAAGGTCGCAAAGTTCAAGGGGGCCGAATACTTTCGCAAGGCACTGTATATATTCAGAATTTTTTTTTTTTTTTTTTTTACATAGAATTAAGCCTAAGCTCTAGACGGCAGGAAAAAGGTGTTATAGGGTGTTTGAAAAATGCTAACCCATCCTCACATACTTTGTGGTCCCTCAGATTTTTTGGGAGAATTTGAGGTCCCCGTGCATTATGCACTCCAAAAATCTGAGGGAGTCTACATCAATATGAGACATTGGGTCAAAAATCTCTGGTTTGTAAAAGAAGCCTGGGGACAAAATATATCTATGGACATGTCATACAGTATGTTCAGACTTCTGGTTGTAGCACATGCTTGCGTTGGATACAATTTTGTCATCATGCTTTTGTTCGCACATTGATGAGACTGAAGGGGCACTGGAAGGCCAAAAACACCAGATGCAAGTGGGCACCATATCAGCTTAACCCCTTAACCACTGGCTTCTGCTCCAATTACTTCTCTTTCTTCTTTGCCAGGAGCAAAGCAACGCTTTCATCAGGATCATAGAGCGCATGCTGTCTCCTTTCCCTAAGTAGATTGAGAACAGAGTGAATGGACAAACGAAAACCATCGCAGAGATTTGATCCCTGCGGGCAGCAGGTAGGCAGCAGCAGAGGCATTTCAGCAGCCGAGGCATTTCAGATTTAGCCGAATCACCGAGGCACGAGCAGAGAGGTTCGTTGTTTGGCCACAACCGTCAACTTAATCCATTGAAAACCTTTTGGGGCCTATCTTTACCTCATTAAACCATCCTTCTCTGTTGTTGTCGACGGGTGAATGTCACGCAGTTATCCAGGCGACACTTACCCCAATGCAAAAAGGGGGGGTATCTCTATTGAAAAAAGGGGGTTGTCTCTATTGAGTAAAGGGGCCATAATCTATTCATGGGGGCTCTTTAAGGGGGAAGAGCCCAGCTGCTCTAATTTGAGAATAAAGACTGTCCCATCTCTGTCTCTATTTCATACGAGAATCAATGACCCCCCTACTACACCCATCCACCCTCGAATCAATGACCCCCCTACTACACCCATCCACCCTCGCATCGCTCTCCAGTGCACTCCCCATTATGTGATTATTTTCATGCTCAAATTTTGAACGTTGGAAAAAGGGCTCTCACAGTCACCGCAATAGGTGGACCCGGCCATAAGTCTCCCCTTACCATCACGGGTGCCCTCCTGGTTTTTCAATCATAATTTGTGGCACCACCACGGAAAAACAGCAAATCTCCTTATAGCACACAGCTGTCAGTTCGGGATTTGGCGATATAGCTTGGCTTTCTTTGTTGATGGGGCTCCACAATGGCCGTGTCAGTGGGGTCAACTATAGGGGTATCCGCGACATAATACGATATTAATGTGGATCATATGGATCCCAGCTCACTGAAAATAGGCATGCAGGATGCAGGAATGTTCCTTGTCAAACAACACAATTTTGTTGGACATATCCCATGTACTTGTCAACAAGGGGTTTTCACATCATTGCATCATCTTGGTCAGGTTTAGTAGACCTATTAGAATATATAAATGTTGACCAATATAATCAGAATAATTAACTGTTGACCAATAAAATCAGAATAATTAACTATCTTGCTCATTACTACCAGATTGGTTTACACTACACAAGATCAATAGGCCCACTGCACGAGGGTTAATCTCAATGTATAACTATGAACCAAATGCTAAATCATTTTCTGTGTGCTCTATGGATTTATTTGAAAGTAGCATCCTTGTTTGATGGCACTTGCGCAGTTGATTGTGGAGTAAATACACGACGCACGAGACGTGCATATTAAACATTGGGTGTGGCTTCGATCTCAGGGCCTCTCCCATTTAGGAATATTAAACAGCGACTCATGTATTGCCCCCGCCCCCTCTTCCCCTGAACTTGCAGTAAAGTCTGGGACAGTCATTCGGACACAGACGTCGCTTTCTTAGCTCGTGGGTATTGTTGTATCAGAGGCGATCAGAAATATATAAAGAAAAAGAACAATAGTCGAAAGGACAAAAGAGTGAGTCAAGGGGGCAGGCCATTTTGCAGTGGAAATCTATGCTCTTTTGAAAAGGTGTTGTTCTCCACTCGTGCATGTTCAAATCGGAGGAGTATATAGAGCCGTAGGTCGGCCGGACGTTTAGTTTCGCAGTGAACGGCACTATCAAACAGAAGGCATGATTTTGAGACTGAGTTCAATCTGTGTTGCCTTTTCTATTCATGTCTTCTTGCAATCCATGTGGATTAAGGTACGTGGATATTCAAGCAAACTTCTTACCTTTTGTCCATACAGTAATGCTCTAATTTTACAGTTTTCAACATGCACATTTTCAAGAACTGGTTGTGGCTTTAGGAGGATGCACTGGAAAACTTGAGCATGTTTTCATGTCGCCATCAATTTGATGTTCCAAAATAAATAAATAAACAGTAACGCGTGCCTCTGTAAAATAACAGTATGGGAATTTCTTTGCAATAGTTTGTTGCCAGTTAGTGACTACAAATCACACAATTAGCTATTGTCGATATTAGCTTGTTAACTTAAACATTCGCTAACTGCAACACATCTTATCAAGCTTGATAAGATGTGTTGCAGTTAGCTACTTCTACAGTTGGAAACGTTCAAGCTTGCTTGCATACATGTTGGTTGACAGTTTGAAATGAAGGTATCAAAAGGCAAGACACATTGAAATAAAAGTCATGTCGCTCTTTTTTCCCCCAAAACAGGTGGCTGTGGCATCTGGACACTTCGAATTGCAAATTGTATCGATGCAGAACGTGAATGGCGAACTGCAGACTGGCGTGTGCTGCGATGGATCTCGGAATGCCGCGGATCGCAAGTGCACGAGGGACGAGTGTGATACCTATTTTAAAGTGTGTCTAAAGGAGTACCAGTTGAAGGTCTCTTCGGCGGGACCATGCAGTTTCGGGACGGCGTCTACACCCGTGGTCGGAGGGAATACTTTTTCTTTGCGGAGCATGAGGAGTGACAAGTCGAGGATTGTATTACCTTTCAGCTTTGCTTGGCCGGTGAGTTCATTGCGTAGTTATGTTTGTGTAACATGTTCTTCCTCTCGGGCGCGCGAGTTTGTTGAGAACTTGAACCACAAACAGTTTGGCTCAGCCAAGTCCAATTTAGATTAATGGACAAGAATACGCAACAAAAACGATGGGCAAATAAGTAACTTTTGGATATGCCAATGCCAGCATGTCATTTGAGGCTAGCAGGCTACAAGTGCACGAGCCACGACAAGACAGGAACGCTTTTTGGGGGGTTACATTATTCTTACAAATACAGTATATTATAGTTCAATCGGATTGGCAGAGAATATGTCAAGGTGAGGTCGTCCATAAATTTGCGCTGTCTGAATACTCATCACTAGTGTTCATGCGTCAGTTCTTGGGAATAGGCCGAAATTCAAAATGGGCAATTCCAAATAGGTTTAATCATTTATGAAGAACTGTAGGATCGCATCATTTTACCAATGATGCCCTGCCTAAACGAGATTCATTCCACACTGTCTTTTCCTACAGAGCGCGGCCAGTCGCCGAGCGTCAAACAATGGCTTCTGCAAGAATAGGCAATAAAACAGCTGGGTTATCTAGCCACGGCGTTTACACACAATGCGCTCTCAGGAAGCAGAGAATTCACTCAATGAACTCTATGCATTCCTCTGGTTGACCGTTCTCGTGTGTGTGTGCGCACGTTTTTTTTACCATGCCACATTTTTCATGACTTGAGCCATCCATTTTGATCATGTTTTGAGATTATACTGTCGTTTTGAGAATTGAGAGGAAAAAGCTTGAATGAGGTAGGCTAGATGTACACAGCAATTGTTTTCAAGGATTAGGCGAGAGTTAACCTAAGAACATGACAATTAAAGTGGACTGGCAATATTTCAATGCAGATAAGTTGCCCTGGCAGCATCAAAATATGTTTTGGACACAATGATGTGGCCCCCAAATGGTTTTCTAGACATGCTCCAATATCACTATGAAAAGACCTAGCTAAGAAGCCATTGTTCTATTGCATACTTCCCTTTCCATCCAATTTCTACCTAGCAATTTGGAAACATGTTTAATTACTCAAAGCTTGTTTGCCCAGAATTACCACAAAGACGAGCTCAGAGGAAACATGTAATGAAAGATTGAATGGGGAATTGGCATTTTTTTCACACTTTAATTTGTTGTCATACAATAACCCCTGTTTTGTATGAATTGTACACTTTTAACTCATCAGCATTCAATGAAGAGGTGCCAGGTCATCAATGGGATGAAGTGATTGGATGTTTGAGGGAGTTGCTAGGTAACGAGGCCTCCCACTGGGAGAAATGGAACTGGGAGCAAGGGAGAGGGAGGGGTGCACCTGCAAGGGGGGCATAGTTGATGGAGCCAGCTTTTTTTTTCCCTCCAGACCCTTTGCTTACAGTGTTCTCCATGGCTAGACCTAATGGATGAATAATGATGTGTGTTGTAGAAGGGCGTTGTTGGATTTGTATAGATTTTCACAGAATTAGGATCTGTTTTTTAAATGATTTTTTATTATAAAAATAAAAAAATCTAGGTGGATTGCAAAGAGGATATTCCTAGAACTAGGGGGCTTTTGGAACTATGCCAACATCTTGTTATGTTTAGTTGGTGGCACAGGGCACACGTGTGGACACTTGAGATTCTTGAATATTCCCAAATATTCCATAAACTGGACAGTCAGCATCTATGCCACTACTGTATAGGGGCAGTCGACATTGCTTAAGTCACAAAGGTCTGGCCGCGTATCCTCGCCCCTGACCTTAACACAGGCAGTATAAAGGCCTCTTGTTCCCCCACCGCCCTTTGTCAACCTGGGTCTGAGCGGTTGCGCTTGACCGGACCCAAGACATTCCATCTTTTAACCCTGCCACCCTATAGTAACTGGCGTGTTGAATGGAGCAGTCACCGTCCCCTTACTTTGAAGAAGCAGGGGCGTATTTATTAGTGCACACTGTAGCAAAACATTTTACAACGGAAAATGCGTTGCAACAAAAATGTGTTTCTTATTGGATGACTTTTGATAGGTCCCGCCCCAATTTGGCCAGTTTGCTTCTGTTGGTTCCTATTGAAGAATACACCCCAGACTTGGCTAGACGTTTTGGGCTAGGCTAGAGTGGCCCTGGGTCTGTTTTATAGGTCCACAACCCCGACCCCAAATTGGCACGGGCGAACCAAAACAACCTCACTATGTGCGTCAGTCTGTTTATTGGGCCCTCGAATGGCAGCCTCTTTCCTTGGCCAAAAGTATCGCCAACAACATCTCACTTGCGGTTGTTGAACTTTCATTCCCCCTCTTTTTTCTTTTTTTTACTCTTGCATGTGACACAGGCCACTGTTCTCCTCTTTCTTTTTAGTGCTTGGAGAGAGGAGCTCTCTACCCTCTCTCTCGACCCCTGGCTCGACGGCCCTAGCCAGACAGAAGCAGTGACAGCTTATGTTAACGGTGGGGGGGGGGCTGAACAATAGCCTCGGCCCGGCCGGGCTGGCAGCGAGGATTATGGGAGATAATGGGAGGCCAGGACGGGAATAATGTGGCTGGGGGGGAAGCAACAGGATGCAGCAGTAGACTCAGCAGTGCCGTGGTTCGTTCGGGGCTCCCAGACTAAACCGTTGTGCTGAAGTTGCCATTATTTTGAAGTTTGGCCCCTATTGCCCATCGGTCGCCTTACTCTCGTAATGCCGGTAGGCCTATTATTCCACCACCAGACAGCAGTCCCCAGAGCCAAAGCCTAGAGAAGGATAGAAGCCAGTGGGGATAGTTGACTCTGACGGGACATAGACATAGGCCCCCTCACCACCCCCCCCACCCACGATCAAACAGCGAGCTTGAGTTCAGAGTGACAACGTTGATGCTTGGATTTTTATTTTTCCTGTTCATTTAGTTTTCACTCTCACTTCTCAGGGAGAGTGAAAGGACTATTCTTAGTCTCACTGCTCTCTCGTTCTGTCTTTTCTCTCTCCAAGCCATCGGTCTGCCTCTGTTTCCCCCCCATCTCTTTTTCAGTTTCTCTCCATCCCTCTCCATCCCTCTCCATCTCCCTTACTGTCGTAAAAGCCTCATCTGCCGTGGGGGGGTGTATGTGTGGTGTGTGTTCAGGAGAGGCAGTGGGGAGTGCGTAATAAAGAGGGAGAGATGAAAAGGTGGCTGAACAGAGAGCGGTCCGGCAGTACAGAACTGATAAGCACACAGTGACTTATGAGGTGAGGGTAATCAGAACAGCCTGCTTGTATCTTCTCTGTATTTCATCTGTGCACATTCAGCACAACACGTCCCGATAGAAGTTTTATTTTTAGTGTTTATGTCAAACTGGACATTGTGAGCCAACATGTATACGGGATATTTTAGGTTTCAGAAGCATTGAAAGCTAGTAAATGTCAAAACACTATGGGCCGGTTTCCTGAACACCGATTTTAAGACAAGTCCTGGACCAACAAAAAAAACGATTTCAATGGAGAATTTCTGTTGAATGCTTTTTTAGTCCAAGACTAGTCTTAACCTGTGTGTGTGAAACTGGCCCCATATCAGTTGACCTTTGATAATGGGCGTCTGATGGTGAATAAAGCATGACTTTTTTTTCTTTTTATCCACCAATGTGGTTTCATTCAATGTGGGCAACTATTATTTGATCTTTTCTTCCCCCAAAAAGAATAGCCTTATATCAGTTTCCCTTCATAGGTAGACCAATCAGGCCACCATAGCGTGAGCCCTACTCCTACCGCTCTGCAAACACAGGCACTTACTCAACCTGCCGACTCCCTTCCTGGACGTGCCCAGGCTTGTCTGCTTATTTCACTTGCTTTTGAACTATTTTCTCACACTTATCTCCGCCTCGTGAAAGCGCTGGGCCGTGCCTCTTGTCCCAAAACTGGGTACAGAACATCTAGTTAGGCACCGTTCCAAAAATACTCAAATCAAATTGAAGCAAGAATGGAGTGACGTAGGGGAGGAAGTGGGACAATGTTTGGAGAGGCACCACTAGTCTGGGGACAGAAGGGATGGTGTGCTTTGGTTTCTTACCTGGCTGCTATTTACCGTTTTGGTAAATGTTACTTTGGCACTGTTGAAAGGTGGCCTGTACTAACCGAATGGGTTTGGGAGGTTTGAAATTCTTTTTCTTTGATATTTGTGAGGAAAGGACCGTTTTGAGGGGAGCTGTTTTTTTTTTAATTTAAGGACAGTGCTTTTAAAATGTGAAGTTAGCCAAGTGAAATTCCTCAAGCTTTGGATAGTAAAAGAAACTTGAGTTGACTTGGCTACCACTGTTTTAGCTCGTCTCCATTTCAATGGTTATGATCATGAATCATGATATGCATAATGGCTGCACACACAGTTGGAGCTGCTGTGTGGTTTTTCCCCAAATCTTGACATCATCTGGATTTCCTGTGAGTAATAACCAGTGATTAGACTGACATCCATATAAGATAGCGATCAGTGATTCAATGGAACAATGTAGCTAGCTGCATCCGCTGCTAGGCTGTGCAGTGCTATGTGTGCCAGCGAACCAGTGTCGTGTTTGTTTTAAATGGGACAAAGTGGCAAGGCCATAAGCCCCAGACAAGAGGCCGGGCATGCCTCCAAGGGAGAGGGAGGCGAAAGAACGATCGAGCGAGTGCTGTCTACCCCGACCGCCCCAACCCCCTCCCATCACCCTGTTTCCACCACCACACACTTTCCTCCCCCTCTCATATTTTTGGAGCTTCATTGACAAGTGCTACAAGGAGTGCTCGTGTGAATGTTGGCAAGTGAGTGTCGCGAGTGGAGAGAGGCCCTCTGACTGGAGCCAAGTATGGACCCACACACACACACTTGCATTCAGGCACGCACACACACTTATTTGCGCACACACAAATCAATATATTTTGCACCCAGATGAAAACTCATGATACTGTACACAACAGTCTCAAATGAATGAAGGCACGCATACATACACTCTGGCACACACACTCCTTCCCTCAGCCCAGCCCTCCACGGCTCTCCGCTGTCCGTTATCCGATACCGGTGAGAGCGATGGGGGCCTTAAGAGAGACAAAGAGTTTCAAAGAGGTGCCGAAATAATGGACCCCCCCCCGTCTCCACGGCGTGCATACACACACTGAAATGGCCTTTTTACACACACACACAGCAGAGATCTCTATTCTATCTATTACAGCGCCCTCAAGTCGCTCCACACAACTACTCACGGTGCACTGGAAGGGAAAAATAAAGGAAAGGAACCCAGGATGTTTTTAAACCATGCCAGCGGTTTGCTCTCTTTATCGCCACCCCTTGAATTCTCTATCCGAGGAGGGGGTAGGAAAGCGGTGGGTTAGTTATGGGGTGGGTTGCTGTAAGGGAGAGTGGCTTAGCCCGACCGGATCAGAGGGCTGCTGGCGCCTCGGGGGGGGGGGGCTGTGCTCTCTCTAATCTACAACATATGGAAAACGGCCAATGGACAGACTGAGTTAAACACCACCATACCCACTCACTTGCGGCTCGTGTGTGCGCTCACGAATGGGAAGGAGTTTGGCTGTATTTACACTATTCCCTGTGACTGTGTGCCTATAAAACATTTACATACTCTGTTGTTATACCAGATCTAAGAACAGTTATTACCTCAAATGGACTTTCTCTCCCCCAATTCTTTATATTTCTGCTAATATGGTCTGTGCATTCAAACAGTAGGTTAAATAAGAAGTAGCCTACAGCCAACTCTGTTAGCAGGAACTATGCAGAAAGGAATCTAAAAGTAAACATTTATCAGCCAGTGGTGAAGGAATTAACGCAGCTGTGACTTGTTTTACCTGACACTTCTCTCTATCTTATCAATCTTATCTCTCTCCAGAGGTCCTATACATTGATCGTGGAGGCCTTGGACTTCAACAATGACTCTTCTACGGGCAGTGAGTATTATCCCCCACCATTATGTTACATCTCTCACTCTCTCTGCTCCATTTGGTTTCACATTACAAAAGCAACATGACCCCGTGACCTGGAAGTGGTGGTCCCAGGACAAAAATAAGGAATCTGTAATGCTGTTACTTGCGTGTGTGTGTAAAGGGGCAGAGATGCGTGTGTTGGGTGGGGGGGATTCATATATTGGTAAGGGACATTTAGGGGTCAGGGAAATTATACTTGTGCTTATAAAAATGTTTTTAAAGGCTTTATGCCTGATGGCAGCTGCATCCCCCCCCCCCCCTCCCCCTGCATTTGAAAGGCCATTGGTTGGCATTACTGACCAACAATGGGCAGAACTATCAGGCATAACTATCAAGCATGAGTCATTCCCTCTGTCTCTTGAACTCCCTACTATCGATATGGCTCTCTATTGCGTAACATTACAATTGTCTCATTCAGAAAACAGCGACGGTAGTATAGACTGGTAAGGGAGTGAGTGAGGAAGAGATGGAGAGAGATCACACTACAGATTTAAGCGTTGTTTGTTTTCAGCCTGACCGTTAGGCACTCAGTGGGAGTTATGGCTATGTGTTGCATTTGGCATCCCTCAGGGAACCATTATAGTTCCAGTGTTAATTCGGCCCCAGGGTACGCTGACCCCTGTCCAGGTGTGCTTTGGCCCAGAAGGAGGGGGGGGGCAGTTGTTCCACCACAGCCAAGTCTACATCGAGCATGAAACTAAGCTTTGCATTCGGGCCAATAAATGCCAAATGCGAAGAGGTTAGTGTGAGGTTGAAGACTTTATTTTTCGAAAGCCCTCCCACCGACAAGCACACACAACAAGACAGCTAGATCAATGAAAACGTCTGCCAAGGAAGAGGGCCAAACGAGGACAGGCCAAATATTGACCGTCTCACTCAGCGTCGACAAGCAAAGTGACCTGGGTACGTGGCCAGTTAGCCTCCAATAAGCAGACTCATTAAAAGCCTATCACAGTTGTGATGTTAATGCTAGCCAAATACACTGCTACGGCTAACCTTAGTCTATAGTTGGCGTCTCTAAATTGTGCTTACGTAAGCTTAAATTACAAGTTACCGAGGTAACTGTCATGTCTGTGCCGACTTGACTCATTGCCCCGAGCAGTATTCATCACGAAACTGAGAGGTTTAAATGTTTGGTCAAATCTCCAGGATGGTCCAGTATGGTTTTCTTGAGGTTGGCTGTATTTAAAAAAATATGCTACGTTAGCTCTATTTCTCACACCGTCAACAGTCTAGGAATTTCCTGTTTGATATGGTGGGTCACAGTTTGCTTCCAGGTCGTTTTTTTACATTTTTATATATATATGTATATTTGGTTTGAGGACCCTGGGTTAATTTTGTCTGTTATTTCGCCTAACCACAACCCCCTCGCCGTCAAACTATTCCGGGCCTCAGGTAGTGAGAGGGTGTCACCTCACCCCGACCACACTTTGCACTCCACCGGCGAAATACCACATTGTAGCTCAGGATTCTAGAATGGCCTGGAATATTACTACTATGGCCCGCCACTACAACTAACACTGCCGTAACAAAGCAGCTTTCCCTCCAAGAAAAGAGGAGTAAACAAACTCGAAGCTTACGTTTTTGTTCGTTTTCGCGCCCCCTTGTCAAAGCTCGCAAAGGCTGAACGGAATTTAAGTGGGCAGACTATTTTTTTTTTAAATTTTCTATACAGAAAATTGCGTTGGGGTTTGCATTACTGCCTTTCTATATTTCTAGAACGCCAGAGGGTTTCTTCATGGAAAATGGGATTAGGAGGCAGTGCCCTAACACCGCGTGACATAGCTGCGCTGGTATGGTAGGGATGGCGTCCTCTCTCCCTCGAGCGCTGACCCCGGTGAGGTCGAGTTTGTTTGGGTGCAAGGGTAGCAGAGGGTGGCGACGTGGGCAGGGACAGAAGGGGGCATCACTAATGTCTGTTGGCAGCAGTAGATTTGGATGGCAATTCATGTTTGGGCATTTACCCACTGATATTGGGAGACCCTGTACTAGTAAAGACCGAGAAATGTCCCAAAGCAAGACGCTTTGTCTTGCTGAATGGGCATTCTCATCCTCATGTGTTGACATCTGTGTATATATTGTGTCTGTTTGAATGACTGCATTTGTCTTTGCCTCACCCTTATGCCCATGTGTTTCCTACCAGTCCCTCTGACTCCTCTCTCTCTCTCTCTCTCTCTCTCCAATCCATTTCCCTCCATCAGGTGGGGGAGGCGAGATGATCGAGAAGGCCGTTCAGTCGGGCATGATCAACCCCAGCCGCCAGTGGCAGAGCCTGAAGCACAACGGGCCGGTGGGCCAGTTCGAGTACCAGATCCGGGTCAGCTGCGACGAGCATTACTACGGTTTCGGCTGCAACAAGTTCTGCCGTCCGCGCGACGACTTTTTTGGCCACTACAACTGCGACCACAACGGCAACAAGACCTGCCTCGAAGGGTGGTCCGGACTAGAATGCAGCACTGGTAAGAGTGGGGTTTAACCAAAGTAGTTGTCTGTAATTTTACAGCAACGTGAAGCCAAACGCTAAGGCCATTTTTTTACCACGGGGTTAGACAGTTGAACAAAGCTCAAAAGGCATTGATAAGTGACATTCATCAAGAATCAATTGGAATATATACTTTAAATGATCAAAATGTTCTATAAATAACAGTGGGCCTTTTCAAGGGCAAGTTGTGCTTTAGTGCCTTTCTGTTAGCATGCCATCATTAAGGCAAGGAAGTCCAAAACTAGCGAAAGTGACAATGGACTGCAATTGTGTAGAGGTGAATCTGACCAGAGAGAGAATGAACACTAGACTAAATGATATCATTTAGGGGTGGGGTCAAGCTGGCTTCTTCACCCATTGACACCAGGGCATATTGTCTTAACACAGCAGATTTTGGCCACGGCCGGCCTGCCAGGCTTGTACAAATAGTTAGCGTTGCCGTTTGGAATTTGGGCTGTTTGCAACGCACCAGCGCACCCCCTAGGCCTTAGTATCCTAGTGGGGAGCGATGGCAGAGCTCTGGGATAAGTCTTGGATTTTATAGGATTACTGCCCCGGTTGGAGCTTAGGACATTCCCACGAGTTTGGAGATGAGATAGGGGAGGGGGAACTGTCTGACATCATCATGCTGACTCTTTGTGTTTTCTCTCTCTCTCTCTCGTCACTCGTACTTTTTTTTAATTTTTCCTGTGAATTTCTTGCTGACTCTCACTGTCACCCCACTTGGACTTTCTCCTTTATTTCCTCCCTCATTTTCTTTCTCTCTCTCAGCTATTTGCAGGCAAGGCTGCAGCACTGAACATGGTTCCTGTAAATTGCCCGGAGATTGCAAGTAAGCACCTATTTTTTTTTATATATTTGTTTAAACTTTTTTTCCCCGCTAGCCTAAGTTAGTAAAACGCTCACTGGAAAGTGCCAGACTCAGAATCTTGCTGCAACTTGTTGTCACAGCAACATCCTTGTACCACATGGAAATAATGCCATTGGCAGGGGGAATTCCCAACACCATGGGTTCTGCCCACTTTGGATTGGCACCAGACTCAATGGAGACGTAGTCATTTTTGGCAGTGTCTTCGTTAGATATCACTATACGTTCTACACAATACTATACGTGGCAATCAAAGTCACAACCCTTGATCATGATGTGGTCATTAGGCATCAAACAGAAGAAAACGGACTGAAGCAGGAAGTGACTGTTTAAAAAATAAATTAAAAAAATGTACATTGCGTGCCCTAATAAACACAACTCGATGAATCCCCCCTCCCGTTATCCAGAGCTGTGAAGGGCCCGAACCTTTGCGTGTTTTGGGAAGGGAGTGTATGTGGGGTGGGTTGGAGATTATTTACATTTACATTACATTTAAGTCATTTAGCAGACGCTCTTATCCAGAGCGACTTACAAATTGGTGCTTTCACCTTATGACATCCAGTGGAACAGCCACTTTACAATAGTGCATCTAAATCTTTTAAGGGGGGTGAGAAGGATTACTTTATCCTATCCTAGGTATTCCTTAAAGAGGTGGGGTTTCAGGTGTCTCCGGAAGGTGGTGATTGACTCCGCTGTCCTGGCGTCGTGAGGGAGTTTGTTCCACCATTGGGGGGCCAGAGCAGCGAACCGTTTTGACTGGGCTGAGCGGGAACTGTACTTCCTCAGTGGTAGGGAGGCGAGCAGGCCAGAGGTGGATGAACGCAGTGCCCTTGTTTGGGTGTAGGGCCTGATCAGAGCCTGGAGGTACTGAGGTGCCGTTCCCCTCACAGCTCCGTAGGCAAGCACCATGGTCTTGTAGCGGATGCGAGCTTCAACTGGAAGCCAGTGGAGAGAGCGGAGGAGCGGGGTGACGTGAGAGAACTTGGGAAGGTTGAACACCAGACGGGCTGCGGCGTTCTGGATGAGTTGTAGGGGTTTAATGGCACAGGCAGGGAGCCCAGCCAACAGCGAGTTGCAGTAATCCAGACGGGAGATGACAAGTGCCTGGATTAGGACCTGCGCCGCTTCCTGTGTGAGGCAGGGTCGTACTCTGCGGATGTTGTAGAGCATGAACCTACAGGAACGGGCCACCGCGACCCCTCTCGACCCCCTTTGCACACGTCTGCCGGGGGCCCCCAGAGTGGTGAGAGCTTAATGGTGGCGGTGGAATCTGGTCTCGAAGACCTCTGTCAAATTCAAAGGTTTTCTTTTTTCTTTCACCTGTCTGTTTCCCCCACCCTCTTTCACCTGTCTGTTTCCCCCACCCTCTCACCTGTCTGTTTCCCCACCCTCTCTCACCTGTCTGTTTCCCCCACCCTCTCTCACCTGTCTGTTTCCCCCACCCTCTCTCACCTGTCTGTTTCCCCCACCCTCTCTCACCTGTCTGTTTCCCCCACCCTCTCTCACCTGTCTGTTTCCCCCACCCTCTCTCACCTGTCTGTTTCCCCCACCCTCTCTCACCTGTCTGTTTCCCCCACCCTCTCTCACCTGTCTGTTTCCCCCACCCTCTCTCACCTGTCTGTTTCCCCCACCCTCTCTCACCTGTCTGTTTCCCCCACCCTCTTTCACCTGTCTGTTTCCCCCACCCTCTTTCACCTGTCTGTTTCCCCCACCCTCTTTCACCTGTCTGTTTCCCCCACCCTCTCTCACCTCCCTTCAGCGCCACGCTTTGATGTCGTGTTAGTTAGCCTTTTCAGTCTCGCAGCCAAGAAACAATCGAAAGCGGTGCTAGGAGACATTAGCATGTTGTGGAGATTCTGGAGAAGCTTCTATGGCTTTTATCTGAACTTGAATACACATCTGATTCTTAAGGAAGGCCGGAGTGGAATGGGTACTTTTGAGGGTTTCACATTTCCTCCATATTTGCTAGATTTTGCAGCTCTTTTGAATGAGGTAGGAGATATATATATTGGGTAGCTGGGATAATTATCCATTGCCTCAAGCAAGGGTGGGGTGGGCTGGGCATGGATACCAGGGATGAATTCTAAGGGATGGGGGTGTGTGTATATTTGATTCGCTCTGTTATGACTCATTTGAGAAGCTTTCCCCTGCTAGTTCACTGCCCAGACAATACTTTTTACTTACTCAAGGAGCAGCCTTAGCCCTGCCGAACCCATTCCTGTGTGTGTTAAAAGATTGTGATACATTGTCTGTGTTTTTAAGCGGGATAGTGTTGAGCACTGAACAAGTTTTTTTTGTTAAGCTCGGTCATCCCGGGCATTGAGTACTTATCGAGTGTGTGTGTGTGTGTCCTGCAGGTGTCTGTACGGCTGGCAGGGCGAGTACTGTGATAAGTGCATTCCTCACCCGGGCTGTGTGCACGGAACCTGCGTGGAACCGTGGCAGTGCCTCTGTGACACAAACTTTGGCGGCCAGCTCTGCGACAAAGGTAAGCATACACATGCAAGAATAGCAAATGCACAGAGGTATACTACAAAGCGTGATCATTGAGTTGGCCAGCTAACTTTGTAAATGACCAGAAATAGGCCTACTGATTTTCTGGTTCATTAAGAAAGCTAAACTTATGGTTTTGGTTGTTTCAATCACAACATGTCAATTTCAAGCTTATCTTAAAGAAATGTATTTATTTGGGCAAGTTAGCAGGCTAACTCATTGATCCTGCTTTATAGTATACCCCCCCTGGTCTGTAGATATACAGCTGATAACTGGTGCCCTCACCAACGCACACTCACACTTTTCCCTCCCTGTCTTCCAGACCTGAACACATGTGGTACGTTCCAGCCCTGTTTGAACATGGGGACGTGCAGCAACACTGGACCTGACAAGTACCACTGTGCCTGTCCTGACGGCTACTCTGGTGTCAACTGCGAAAAAGGTGAGTCGCCTGACACGCACACATACGTGTACTTGCGTGTGTGTGTAAGTCTCTTGTAGTGTCTAGGGTCTGGTTCCACTCAATGTTTCGTCCTTATGAGAGTGAAATTGGAGTAGAAAACAAGGTAGGATAAGAATAACTTTATTGTTCCCAGAGGGAAGTTGGTCTTGGGCACTCATAGCGCAGCTGATCTACTATGCTGGAGATTTTATTTTATTCTATCTCTCTGCTGTCTCCCACTCAATCTTTTGTATTTTGTGGTGAAGACAGAGAAAAAGGTATTTGTTTTCCCAAGACCAGTCGGTGAGATCCGAGTCATGTGGTGAGACGGGGTTGGAAGTCGAGGGGTCATAGTTCAGGGGTTGGGGGGGGGAGGGGGTCAGTCCCGTGCTTAACCCCATCCAGGAGGTTCCGTTCGTAGGGCGGTCTCCCGCGTCACTCCGGCCAGGAGGTGACGACCTCATTAAGGCGTCGTCAAGGGAAAAGGGAACTGGAGGAGACCCAGTAACAGAGCTAACCTTTCTATGAGGTGGGATTGTATTCTACCTTCAACAAATCTAAGTTACCTCACATCTTCAAGTTGTTTAAATGTGTCAGTTGTTTAAGTCAAGGTTGGTTTCTATAAAGTTTGAGTTTTGATCATAGGAATGAGTTGTATATGTAATTATTTTTGAGTTGAGGACGTTTCAATGAAGTTGGGTCGAATTCGCTCATTAGGATACGTAGATGGCCCTTGTTTTGTGTGGGGGTCAATGGAGACATGACTCAGCTAATTGAGGAGGAAGCTCCCTGTAGGCGTTGTCAGTCAAACACGCCCGCTCTGTGTTTGTCTAGGACAGTTGCCACCTCTGTAGCGAGGGTTTGAAAACTATTGCCGGTCATCTTGAGCGCGAGGGAGGGAGTGGAGGAAGGAGGGAGGGAGAGAACGAGGGAAAGAAGAGGGGGATTCCAGCTTCCAACCAAGCCTGAATTCTCCTTTTCTTTTTCTCTCCCAGCCAGACCCAACAACATTAAACCCCCCCTCCTGTGCTCCTCTCCCCCCCTCTCTTCCTCCCCTGCCCCTAGCCTGCTGACACCAATCAACAGTCTTCTCCCTCTCGCCTCCCCCTCGGGGGTAGTCCCAAATGGCACCCTATTCAGTGCACTGCTTTTGACCAGGGCTAATAGGGCTCTGGTCAAACGTAGTGCATTATATAGTGAATAGGGTGCCATTTGTGATGCGGGTCAGTCTGCCTGCCAAGGAATGCAGAGCACTAATTGATTTGAGCGGAGGAATCCGTCGTGACTTGTGAGTTTGCTATTCTCTTCCCTCCTGTCTTCTCTTGTCCTCCCGCGGAGGGATGGACAATGATTTGCGTTCGGGTGGAAGTCATGGCGCGAACGCTCTGCGGGTCAGCGTGCCATGACAGACGTTTTCCTGCTAGCTGGCTAGAGTTAATGCTAAGACTATAGGGCTAGGGCCCTGGGGGGCTAGTGACATGGGAGAGGGGATGTTTTTTTTTGTTTTTTTTAACAACGTAGACCTAGTGGGGGAATGGACCCTGTCTTTCTGTCTCTCGCTTTCTCTCTGTGTATTTTATTCTTTGTCTGGCTGTCTTTTTCCTCTGAGGAAATTTCTCTTGTTCTGTTTATTTCTCTTGCACTCAGCACTCTCCTTTATCCTTCCCTATCTCTCCCTCCCTTGTCTGTCTCACTCTCTCGCTCCTCGTCTTGCGGTGTGGTCCAGAGCTGGTTAGTGAGAGGTCAAAGGGGCTTTCCACTCCACTGGCTGTAGCCTAGCTGGGCCAGAGAGAGCCGCTGGGAACCGACAGCAGCGAGGGGGAAAACCCACCCCACCCTCCTGCAGTGTGAGAACTGAGTTTAGGAGTTTAACTCTCTCTCTCCTCTCTCTCCTCTACCTGCTACATCTACCTTTCTCTGTTCTTTGCCTTTCCTATCTCCCTTTTACCCACTCAATCTATCTATCTCTCTGTTTCGCTCTGTCTCTCGGTCCATAGCAGAGCATGCTTGTCTGTCGGAGCCCTGTTTTAACGGAGGGAGATGTGTGGAGACCAGTCAGGGCTTCGAGTGCCAGTGTTCCCCCGGCTGGAGTGGCCCTTCCTGCAGCATCAGTAAGTAATACATTATAGTGTGTAAATTCAGTATTATACTCAGTGGGTTTACCCTTGCACATTCACCGGGCCTCTAGCACTAGAGAAGCCTGTCCTCTAGCACTAGAGAAGCCTGGCCTCTAGCACTAGAGAAGCCTGGCCTCTAGCACTAGAGAAGCCTGGCCTCTAGCACTAGAGAAGCCTGGCCTCTAGCACTAGAGAAGCCTGGCCTCGTTGGATTCCCCCTTCGTACCAATGACATCTTTTGGACGTCAGCACAAAAGCAATAATGGCATTATAATGAATGTGTTGGTTTTATGACGGTAGTCAAAAATGGTCCATTGTCAGTTATTGAACACACTATTTGTGGCCTCGCTCGTGCTTACAGCATTTTGCTCATCTTCACGCCAGTTGGACCTTATTTAGTTGTTATCTCTCGTTCTAACAGTCACCCCCCCCACACACACACACTTGCTTGCAACACTTGGCACAAACGAGTCGCTTGCAGCTGAAACAGGTTTCGTGGGTTTTATTGCGAGCTCATCTGCCCACCTGGCAGTTTCTCCTTGGCTTTGCACAATTCCTCTCGTGGAATCTTCGCTGCTGCCTTGACCCCCTCACGTCTCTCACGTAGCCCGTGTGCTCGACTCACGATGAAGTCTCTCCTGCTCATGGGGTTCATGCACTGCTTAAACAGCACGTGTGTGTTGATGGCAGCCAAGACAAGCATGTTTTAGAACACCGTTGAAAGGCCAGCGGCAAGTTCCTCCTTTCACTGTGTACAGCTGTGCCATTTTGATCCCAAAAATCCACAACCTATGGAATAGAATAAAGTAGAAAGCAGTAGGATCTTTTTCTCATAGGGAATAACGACATGTGTGATACAGTAGAGCACAATGCGTTGTATAACTTGATTTATATATGGCGATGCGCACAGTGGTATAAAAAATTCCCAATTGTTATACTTAGTCACCCAGTAAAACACAGCTAGAGTAAAAGTATCAAAGTATATTTAAATATACTTAAGTATCAAAAGTACAAGTTGATGCTATACATTTTTTTTTATTCCTTATATTAAGCAAACCATGATATTAAGCTCCCGCCTCGCTTTGTTCAAGGTGCCAACCAGGCTTGTTTTCTTTGCGAGCAACTTGTTCGCCAATGACGGTGACGTGAAGAAATTGTCAGTGTTGACATTTCTCTCCGCTACCGTTTTTGAGATTATCATTTGAATAGATGAATAGAATAGAATGGCCAGCTCTGTTCTTCATTCACAACTGGTGATTGCATAGTTCGCATCCATTCTCCCCCATCATAATTTACTTCATTTTTTAAATGTATTTTTTCAGCTCTTATGTGTGAAATGAGTTTCGGTATAGTTTAGGTTCAGTTTCGAGGCAATTATCAGGGGGATTATCAACTATGCACGGCACCTCCCAACTGTCGAGAGGAGGAGGGGATCAGGCCCTACTATCGGGAGAAAGTAGCGCGGGGGGGGGGGGGGGGGGGGGACACCATACAAAACATGACATACCCTCCTAAACCTGCTTATAACTCCAGTTCTTTTTGTGATTATTAATAGGGGTTAAGATTCTAACAACCACATTTTGTTATATAGACTTTATTTTGAAAAAGTCCATGACGGCGGTGACTTAAAAAAAAAAAAAGTGTTATTTTGGGTCATCAAGACACCATCAGCCTTTCAACAAGCGCTAAAGACCTAGCCATAGTCATGGATGTCTGATTTGTCATTCCACGTGTAGCCGTAACACACTTGTTTCCTCCCTCCAGATGTGGACGAGTGTTTCCCCAACCCCTGTGGCCACGGGGGCACCTGCCAGGACCAGGTCAACGGCTTCAAGTGCACCTGTCCCTCCCAGTGGAGCGGCAAGACCTGCCTCATTGGTCAGTCAGTCCTCTATCCCGTAACACCCTGCACCACCTCTATCATACAGCCACTGAGCTCTCATTCATCCTCTATTTTCCCCCCCTAAAAAAATATATATATATATATACCTCTATCCCACACACCCCTGCACCTCCTCTATCATACAACCACCTAGTTCGCTGTCATCCTCTATAATTAAAAAAACAAACATTTACCTCATATCCCACAAAACCCAACTCCTATTGTATCCCTTTTGACACAGAAACAACTGAGTACTTTTAAATCCTACAAACCTCTACCTTCTACCTCACAACAGCCTAGTCCTCTATCCCACTACCACCTATATATCCTATAACCTACTACCATAGAGAGAGTATTGATCTCTATGCACACTACGGAGTTGATAGATTATATACTGGTACAGGGTCAAATATCTCCTCTCTCTAATGGTTAAAGTTAGTTTCCTAGATCTGTGGTTGAGGCCAACTTCTAACCACCTTGCTACAATTAGAGGATGTCCTTAGCACACAGATCTAGAACCAGCTTACACTCTCCAAATCTGAACCTTATCCATTAGGGGGTGAAATCTCAAAACTGACCTTTAGAAAAGCTTCTAAGTGCAAATTCCTCTTCATCATACCACCCTTGACTTTTGATGGCGCTCTAGTGTGAAGATTTGGAAGCGGGCATGCCAGGATGGGGGGGAAAGTTCCTTCGGCATTCCATTCCATGGCTGCTTTTGGGAATCCTCAGGGCAGGGATAAAGTGGGGTTTCCTAAGCCGGGGGATCATCCTTTGAGGAATGGCAGTGTGTTTTAAAGGGCTTAGAATGAGGAGCGAGAGGATGGGTGCCACTAACTCTATTCACTACTGCCTTAATTCTCTAACTACCCCCCCCCACTCCTTCTCACCCTTGTCTTCCCTTACGCCTCCTCTCCCTCTTCCTCACCCCTTCTTAATGTGAGGTGCAAGAAGATAGGTGCCACTAACTATTCACTGCTGCCTTGATCCACTACCCTTCACTCCCCGGCATATTTGTGTTTGTCCCCAATTGCCTTTTGCCATGGGGACAGGCTCCGACGCGGTTTGAATGCAAACCACAGCAGACCACCAGAAAAGACCATAGAAATATAACTTCTAGAATAGGCATCCCCAAGTCAATGGGTGGGTGACGGGGGAAACCATTAAAATATCTATTCCTATGGCTGCCGACCCCTCGCAATCTCATCCCAATCCCCTTTAACAGGAATGAAGGAATGAAATGTTTCTTTTTCTGTCTGTCTTTCTGACCTGTTTTGTTTTTATGGATTTCAGACGCCAATGAGTGCGAAGGCGACCCCTGCCTGAATGCCAACTCCTGCCGCAACCTGATTGGAGGGTACTTCTGCGAGTGCCTCCCTGGTTGGATGGGCCAGAACTGCGAAACCAGTGAGTGTTTTCAATGAAAAGGTTCTAATGCAGGGGTGAGCAAGTCTGGTTCCAGGAAGCAGTGGGGGATACAGGCTTTTGTTCCAGCACAGCGCTAATATGGGTAATTCAGCTAATCAACTAATCATGGTTGGCAATTGAAAGCATGATTAGTCGAAGTGTGTTCGTGCCTGTGGTAGAACAAAAGCCTGCTCACCCTGCCATTCAATCTCAAGAGTCCAAAGTTGCACACCCCTGTTCTAAAATGAAGAAATGGCACTGTCAAGTGCCAGTAGCTACTTTAAGCAACTGTTGTAGGGCCAGTTTTGGATGCGAGTTCATGAGAATGACGGCTAGGACTGAGGCTGGCACAGGGTTTCTCTGAACCTGGACTAGTAGTTCTGGAGTGGTCAGTCTGAAAATAGACGACAGAAAGAAAAAATAATAATAATACACTTTTTAAAAAAAAAATAATAATAATCTCGAGTCATTGTCTACTTGCACAGCCGTGCAGACAATAATGTGCAGATAACATGGGCACTCAAACAATTGTGTGAAGCCCCAGTGCACGGGGCCCGCATGAATTGCACCCCCCCCCCCACCCGTTCTCGAACAAGTGTTATCTTGAGGAAGCTTGTCGGAAATCTTGACAAGAAAGCCTTATCAAGGCCTCGCCTCGGCGGAGCTCAAATTGTATACGTTTTATAATTTATTTTAATTTATTTTATTGTTACAAAATGTTTCCGCAGATATCAATGACTGCCAGGACCAGTGTCAAAATGGGGGAAAATGCAAGGTATGTTTATTGGGTTTCTCCCAAATAGCATCTTATTCCCTATATAGTGCACTACTTTTGACCAGAACCCTATCATGGGGAATAGGGTTCCATTAGGGACACAGATGTTTTCTTATTTTTCCGTAATGTACCGATCCTGGTCGAAATACATATTCCGGACACTTCCTGGCATATTGGAGTTGTTTTTGGCTTCTTTCTCTCGCCTTCCCCTCTTTCTCCCCCTTTTTCCTTTATGGCGGGTTTAAAAATGGCAAACTGCTGAGACATGCTTTCAGAACACAGGCATGACAGAGTTGCTCGGGCAATACTAACAAAGAGAGGGGCAGAAAGACATGAATGCTTGTGTAGGAGGGGAGAATGGGAGGGAGGGAATAGGCGGAAGGTCTTCATGACTACAATAGATCAGATTACCATAAACATTCTCGTCCCCTGCCAGGAAAAATAAATCTTTCTTAATTCTTTTCCAACCCTTTCACAATGGCTTGTTTTCCTCACCGCCCTGTTCCGTACCTCCCACACTCACCCCCAACACCCTGTTCTCTCTTTATTTTTTTCCTTTCTCTGTTTTCCTCCCCTCCCTAGGACATGGTGAATGGGTACCGTTGCGTTTGTCCGTCGGGCTTCGGCGGCGAGCACTGCGAGAAGGACGTAGACGAGTGCGCCAGTGGCCCGTGCTTGAACGGTGGCCGTTGCAAGGACGACGTCAATGGCTTCCAGTGCCTGTGCCTGCCCGGTTTCTCTGGCAACTTCTGTCAGGTGAGCAGAGATTGGCACCACACCCCCCTCACTGTGCCCAGAGCCCACCCAGAGTTGGTCCAAGTCACCTGAAACCACAACACTGATCCAGGAGCAGATATTGCTCCATCCTTGTAATGGTTTATGGTTAGAATTGGAGGTAGTATAAGCTGATCCTAGATATGTGGTTAGGGCCAACTTATCTTGAGTAAATCGTGAGTAATCACTGATCCACGGTCCGATACCGTATTTCCCCATACCTTTTTAATGGTTAAGGTTGGAGATGGGGTAATCTGATCTGAGATCGGTGGTTAGAGCCAACTTTCCTTGACTACCTCCCTCTCTCCTGGTAGCCTAGTGATTAGAGCGTTGGACTAGTAACCGGAAGGTTGCAAGTTCAAACCCCGGAGCTGACAAGGTACAAATCTGTCGTTCTGCCCCTGAACAGGCAGTTAACCCACTGTTCCTAGGCCGTCATTGAAAATAAGAATTTGTTCTTAACTGACTTGCCTGGTTAAATAAAGGTTAAAAATGTTAAAAAATAATAAAAAGTTGCAGTCACCTCAAACCACTGATCCACGGTCCGATACCGTATTTCCCCATACCTTTTTAATGGTTAAGGTTGGAGATGGGGTAATTGTGATCCGAGATCGGTGAATCTCCTGAGTGAATCTCCTCACCATAATATGTTTTCATTGATATCCTCCTCTTCAGTTGTTTCCCTCCCATTTTTTTCCCCCGTTTGATAATTTTTTTGTGCCACCTTTCCTTCCCCCCCACTATAATCGCACCTGCGTTTCTCTCTTTCTCTCTGCGATTGTTTCTCTTTGCAACTCTAAACTGGAGCTTTGTCGCGCTTGTTAACACTTGTGAACCTTCCGTCTGGGCTAAGTCTGTCTTCTCTTTTCCCGCCTCCTCCAACTCCCCACCGCTAAGCGTTTGTTTATGGTTCTTTAGCAGGTTTCCGTGGTGAAGTCCACAATGGGTTATTATGGACAAGGTAAAATGGCAGGTATTACTTTACATGGCTTGTGTCTAAACCATTCTTTGTTTTTGTTCTTGCCTTCTCAGTTGGATATCGACTACTGCATGCCGAGCCCATGTCAAAACAGGGCCCAGTGTTTCAACCTGGCTACCGATTACTTCTGCAAATGTCCAGAAGACTACGAGGGCAAGAACTGTTCCCATTTGAAGGACCACTGTCGGACAACACCATGCAAAGGTTAATATTTGCGTTTTGGTTTAGCCTTGTGCAGTCTTTACAGTACTGTAGAAGTCTGTTTTCAGTGTTAGCCTAGGCAGTTTTGGCTAGCTTGGCTAATGCTAATGAAAGCTAATCCCAAAAATGTTAGGTCACTTGTCTCCATTTGCTTTTTTTATAGCCAATTGTAAATCTGAGAGGGGGGCTTTTTATCCCGCAGAGTCTGTAATCTAATCTGCTAACTCAAGGCCATTGTGCTGGGTGTGTGTCACACCATTGTGTGTGTGTGTGAAGACCTAGGGTTAGCAAGCCCGCACGGCTCTAACCCGTTCTCCGCCGGGTCCCCCAGGGCCTCGTTACCATGGGAAGGGTTAAGGTTTGGTTTCATGTTTTCGAGTCGCTACTGCTGCCAGACTACTTTTTTGACAAGACACTCCCTTCAAGAACACCCCCCACGCCGCCCTCCTGCTTCTGACAAATTGCCTCTGCTTCTTAAAATGTTCCTCTCCTCCCTACTAGACTTTGTTCGTCTCTCCAAAACGCCCCAGAAAAATCTGGCAAAACTGTGAAGTGCTCTGTGTGTGATCTTCCTGCTGAATATACTCAATAGACCCCCTTAATATTTTCACTCTGCCGTGTGTATGCACACATTTTTGAGAGCGTAATTATGACAGTCTACGGGTTTATACCCTTGTACTTAGTTTAACTACTTTTATCTATACACACCACAGATTGAAGAAATTAGAGGGCCTTGGCATATGTTGTATCTATTGAATATTTATTTTATTGGAAGCTGTGGCACCCAAAGCGTTTGAAGGTTTATACGATGTGTGGTAACGTCAGTTCTGTGCAATGGATATCAACATTTATGTGATTGCCATATATGCACACTGTCCTGACCTCGCCCTTTCTTTCTCCCTCAGTGATTGACAGCTGCACGGTTTCCGTGGCATCCAACAGCACCCCTGGGGGCGTGCGTCTGATTTCGTCCAACGTGTGCGGGCCCCACGGGCGCTGCCGGAGCCAGGCTGGGGGCCAGTTCAGCTGCGAGTGCCAGGAGGGCTTCACCGGGACATACTGCCATGAGAGTAAGTGACTCCCCCAGTTCCACCAAGGAGTGAAGAACGGTAGATGGATGGCTGGAGGATGGCTAGGGAGGTGGATGGATGGATGGAGCCTTTGATGGATGGTGGATGGCTAATGAGTGTATTAAGGGGTCAATGTGGGGGTGTGAGGGAGGCATAGATAGAGGGGGAAATGTGGCAGAATTGTGAGGTTGAAGTGGAGAGGGCAGATAATGGAGAGAGAGAATGTTATTGCAGGGGTGGTAGAGGACGGGATGGGCCCTTTCTGACCATAAGTACACCACAAGAATCTCCCTCCCCGTTATAAGGATCGTTCCTATTTCTTGGCGTGATCTCTGTCACGACACATGCATCCTTGGGTTCAAAGCGTGCTCTCGCTCCTTCCAAACCCGGTGACTTTGTTCTCACCAACAGTTCTTTCAGGGGAGAGTGGTGACCCCTTGACGATAATTATTAGCTCCCTTTTTGATGGATGGCTGTTTTTAGCCGCCGGCTCCCTAGCCCAGAGAGGTCAGGCAGGGTAGCCCTGGCCCTACAGTCACTGGGTTATCTAATGGAGGCCCCAGGCGAGGCCTATGCTGTCTCTCAGACACAGGCCTTGATTAATGACCCTGCTCAGCCTTCGCTAGCCTGTCAGGGGGTGGGGAAGTTGTTAAATGAAAGGGGCTCCATGCCTCCCCACCCCTAACTCTCATTCTCTTAAGCCAGGAAGTCTGCCTATTCTTGCCCGGCCTTGTCTCTCCCACGCACACACCCAACACCAAGCTCTCTGTTGTGGTTTTGGGTGACAGAAGGAGTTTTGGGAAGGGCTTTTGGTAGAAGGTTACTTGACCGGAGACGACAGTCAAAATAAATGGGACACTAGGGAAACCGCAAGGTTTGTAATGTGGAAACAATGCGAGTTGTTCACATAGTTGGAAATGGTAAATGAGTCCTTGAAGGGATTTCATGGTGCACACCTTGATTGCAATGGTTTGATATTGTTTATTTTATCTTGACTTTTTTTTCTTCCTTTTTTTTCTCTTTCACTCACTCTCAGATATAAATGACTGTGAAAGTGGCCCGTGTCAGAACGGGGGAACGTGTATTGACAAAGTCAGCCTGTACCAGTGCATCTGTGCCGAGGGCTGGGAGGGACCCAACTGTGACGACAGTAAGTACATTTTTCTTCTCAATACTGTTCTGTAGTCATGTTTGTTTTATATGAATAATGGCTTTCACTTTCTTTGAACCACCGGTGGATAATACATTGTTGTTGAAGTTATATACAAGTTATTTAGTTGCCGATCACCCCACAACGTAGTACAAGTATTCAAAAAGTGAATGGTTCTTTTGTTTGTATCATTTCAAAAGTATTCATACAGTGGTACACAAGTCTATATATGTGCTTATGCATTACATGCAGGTGGAACAGTGCATTGACTATTTTATCTGACTTGCTTCTTGGTATTGAAGCGTTATCAGCATTATAATGCCTGGTAGGCGTTATAATGCTGGGGGGGGGTTAGGGTTAGGATTTAAATGGCCTTGGAGATGCCAGACAGACAGTTAAACATTAAATGACTTCTTTTTTTTTTTTGTCTCCTCAGACATTGACGACTGCAACACCAACCCATGTCGCAACCGCGGCACGTGCCGAGACCTGGTGAACGACTTCTACTGCGAGTGTAAGAACGGATGGAAGGGCAAGACATGTCACTCAAGTAAGCCCCCCCTTACGACAGTATCGCACACTTTTTAATTAATTTTTTTCGCCCTGGGGCGGCCATGTGAAGTGTGTTGTGGTGTGAAATATGCGTGTGGGTGGGATGTAAGCGTGTGCATGCTTGTATGTGTTCGAAAGGGTGTGCTTATGTGCATAAATAACACATGCCTGAAATAATAGGTTTTAAGGCCTAATGGTTTCCTGACATTGACTATGAATAGTTGCAAACATGTAATATGTTTTGCTTCCAGGAGAGAGCCAGTGTGACGAGGCTACGTGCAACAATGGCGGAACGTGCTACGATGAAGGGGACACCTTCAAATGCATGTGTGCCGCCGGATGGGAGGGTGCCACCTGTAATATAGGTATGTAGTGTAGCCGCCAGTGCTAAATTATTGCAGCTAATGCTATTCCAACTGAGCATTCACCACAACCACTATGATTTGGTTTTCCCTCAACATTTGACAGTAATGCAAGGCCCTCATTTTAAATTCCTAAAAATAGACATTTTGAGTCTGACAAAACACTTGGTTTAGATTTTCCATTGCTAAACTGTAATTGCTGAGGTAGCTGCCTCTGTTAACTAGTAGTATAGCTGAAGGCTTGGTTCAAAACTAGGCCAAAGGTTTCTTTTGCCCATGTAGCATTTGCTAGTTAGCAGGTAGGCTAAAGGTTGTGTTTGCTCATGTAGCATTGGGAGGCTAACAGGGTGGCTAAATGTTATGTTTGCCTGTGTAGCATTTTCCAGCTAGCTAGCATGTTGGCTAAAGGTTGTGTTTGCTTCTCCAGCTAAGAACAGCAGCTGTCTGCCTAGTCCTTGTGAGAACGGAGGCACCTGTGTAGTCAGTGGAGACTCTTTCACCTGCGTCTGCAAAGAGGGCTGGGATGGCCTGACCTGCAACCAAAGTGAGTGACCCCAGTGTGTGTGTGTCCTCACTAATACTAATAAATCCTTAGTAGATAATTGTAGTCTTGTGCACTATTAGTTGTTCATATTTTGATAGTGTAAAATTCACTAGAACTACATTTTAACCTGCCGTAGTAGATAAATACAGTTTGGCCTTCGTCCTTTATGTAATGAATGTATCGAGCTAAATCTTAACTATAGGGAAAAACATATACTTTTTTTGCTTTATTTCTTAGATTAATGTTATGTGGCCTCTCAGCTAGCCACAAATTCATATTGAGTTAGTATTCTGACATGCACTCTGTGTCTAACCCAACTTTCTTTTATTTCAAATTTTACAGATTCCAACGACTGCAATCCCCACCCTTGGTAAGTCAATCCCAAACCAAATTAAGCCCAGTAAACATATCTGCCCGCAGGAATGTCCTGCTGCTGATAATACACACAGACTTGCATATACACTCCGCGTCGACAGAGAGCCACAAACAACTCTCGTAACTTTGTTTGCTCAAGCCTTCACAATCAGACATTTTACCCTGTTCCACTTCCTCCTCTACCCAATGCCATTTTTTTAAAGAATAATATAAATGTATCTGTTGAAGGAACTATTTTTGTGGTGAAATCATTTAATAGAGAGAATTGAGTGATGCTTATTTAGATACTTTCTAAGACATGGAAATATATTTCCCACCCATTTAGTCAATTCTTATTGGTTAAGAGCTATGACCCCTGACTCTCTCTATCCTTTTCTCTGCAGCTATAACAGTGGAACCTGTGTGGATGGAGATAACTGGTACCGGTGTGAGTGTGCCGCGGGATTTGCCGGACCAGACTGCCGGATTAGTGAGTATTAACCCTTTGCACCCCCCCCATCCCCCTCACTATTCTTAAGCTGTGACAAAAGTCAGAGTTAAGTCGGGGCTAAATCGGGTTTAAGTCTTTTGGCTTTGGTGATGCTTGTAGGACAACACAATGGAGGATGAGACTTATAAGTTGGCTAGATAAGTTCACGTTGCTGTTAGCCCTTTGATCCAGTTAAAGAGAGCTCAGATGGAGAAGTTGATCACCTGCACTAATTCCCTTGACTATTCAGAGTTAGTCCAACTGTTAACTAGCACCAAGGACCAGGAATGAAACTAGGGTATAGTTTTGAATGCATTTGTTTTTTTTAATAATGAAGTTATAAGTAGTATAATTAGCATAGTTTGATAGCATAGTTGATTAGCATAGTTTGGGGTGGCAGGTAGCGTACTGGTTAGTGTTGGACTAGTAACCGGAAGGTTGCAAGATCGAATCCCCAAGCTGATAAGGTAAAAAAATAAAATAAAAAATAAAATAAAAAATCTGTCGTTCTGCCCCTGAACAAGGCCGTCATTGACAATAAGAATTTGTTCTTAACTGACTTACCTAGGTAAATAAAATAAAAATAAAAATTTTTTGTTGGTCTGTGGCTCTGGGAAATATCAGTCTAAGCAAAATGATTCCAAGACATCACTCAGTCTGTTAGTCAGTAGGATAGATGGACCGATGCATATAGATTGAGGAACAGATGAAGTGACAGAAATAGAGTAGTACCCTAACAGTTGCCAATCTTGTCCCATCAGACATCAACGAGTGCCAGTCGTCGCCCTGCGCGTTCGGCTCCACCTGCGTAGATGAGATCAACGGCTACCGCTGCCTGTGTCCACCAGGGAGGGCCGGCCCCAGGTGCCAAGAAGGTAAGACCTCTACCCTTCGTGTTCCTTTTGGAGCCTATGCTCATACTGTCTTCAATAAATACATTTTCCATCAATAATCATCCCTGTTGGATTCTGCCATGACAATGGACTATCTTAGTCAGTAACTTGGTCTGAATTTTTGTTCCTTGTGCTATAGCTCTTTAGGTGCTGTTTACCTAACTATAAACAGGACATCAGATAAACAATGTATAAGTGCACGGTACAATAGCTTTATTACCATAAACATCACAAGAACCTAAGTCTTAACAAGAGTCAATGTAGGTGTAAACAGTCAACCTGAATAAAACACAATACATCTATGATTTTGGGCATCCATAGCAAATGTTTCGGGTTCAATCTTGAGGGACTAAAATGGCCACCTCTTGCTTTGCAGTTACTGTGAGACCCTGTGTTGTCAACAGTCTAGTGGCTGGGGATGGGACCAAATGGGATGACGATTGCAACACCTGCCAGTGCCACAATGGGAAGGTCACCTGTACAAAGGTACGAAACCACAGGTTTTATGACAAGCTTTTTTTCTTTGTACCATATTAAATACCCATTGTGATGTGAGCTAACTATGCAATTAATGACCACAAATTATCACCATCACTGACCACAGTTAACCACATTCCTGTCTCCCTCCAGATCTGGTGCGGTCCCAAATCCTGCCGGGTCCACAGTAAAAGTCACAGCGATGGCGAGTGCCCAGTTGGTCAGACGTGTGTGCCCGTCAGGGACGAGCGCTGTTTCGTCAAGCCATGTCCCAGCCAGGGCGAGTGCTGGTCGGCCTCCCACAGTCTCCCGCCCCATGCGAAGTGCCACCCCGAGAGCAACTGTGCCAACGTCACCTTCACCTTCAACAAGGACACCATGCCACAGGTGAGTTGGTGCAAGCCACATCATAGAAACATTTTATTCAAACTTAAACTAGGAAGTACATTTAACCAATGGCAAAACATTGTCACATCCAGTTTGGCAGTATTTCTTATACCTTGGTAAGACTAGGAGCAGTATACAGTTTTGGATGAACTGTGATTTTGATACTTGTGAACTTATACATGGAACCTTTTGACATCTCTGTGTGTGTGGCAGGGCTTGACTGTTGAGCACATCTGCGGTGAGCTAAGGAGTCTGTATGTGGTGAGGAACCTCTCGTCAGAGTACTCTGTGTCCATGACATGCGAGCCATCGGCCACCACCAACAACGAGATCAATGTAGCCATTGTAAGTACCTTTTTGGCTCAAATTTTGCCCTCGATTCCATGATTATCAAGAACAAGCAAATTGCCGTTTTGAAACAATAGTCATTTAGCAGACACTCATCCTAAGAATAACTACATTCGGACAAGGATAAATTTGTCCTGTTTCTCACAGTATACTCAATATTATTTTAATGTGATATGGAAGTTAGTTTACATTGTTATTTTACTTGTATGAAGAACAACTCAATTATTATTTATTTTTTAGTCAACGGAGGACCCCAGACGAGGCAAGGCCCCTATCAAGGAGATCACAGACAAATTCATAGACCTGGTCAGCAAGCGAAACGGAAACAGCACTATCATCACAGCCATTGTTGAAGTCCGTGTCCAGAGGAGGCAGACCCACAACCCCAATGGTGAGAGCACAGGACACAGGCAGCCATTTATTGTTTTTACAAAGACATTGACCTTCACTAGTGGTGGGATGGTTGTATGTACCTAGGTTTGAAAAATTCCTGAATGTTTTCCAGAAATCCTGGTTGAAGGATTTGGGGAATTTTGCAGTTGTAAAGTGTTAATGGGAAGAGGGAGAATATCACATTGCTGCTGCTGTCAACTTCTGCTTAGAGTATAGTTTTTGATATATTCGAGTGTCCCTCGTTTGTTCTAGTCTTCGATAACTGACGCCTTCCCTCCCTCCATTTCTCCTTCCAGCAGACTACTTGGTCCCCCTGCTGGTGTCCGTAGTCATCGTCATCTGGCTCCTGGCTGTGGCATCTGCGTTTATCTGGTGCCTCAAGCGGCGCCGGAAGCCCAGCACCCACACGGGTGTCAGCACCCAGTCGACGTCCCCTGCGACGACCGCCGAAGACACCAACAACGCAGTCAACAACGTGCGTGAGCAGCTCAACCAGATCAAGAACCCCATCGATAAACACGGTCCGACCAACGGCCTACCCCCAGTTAAAGAACACCCCAACCACTATCACTACGAGGACAAGAACTCTCTTACCAACGCCAAAATTAGAACAAACAACTCAGACGTAGGTAGCCACCATTCGGATGACGAGGAGTCTGAGAAGAGGCTTCAGAAGGCTAGGTTCCCCAGGCAGACGCCGTATACTCTAGTGGACCGGGAAGAGCGGAGCCCACAGCCACTCAGCACGGCCGGCAAACACCCCAACTGGACTAACAAACAGGATAACAGAGACTTGGAGTCGACGCAGAGCTTAAACCGAATGGAATTCATTGTATAGCGCACAGCTTGGCGACCTTGGCCCGACCACTTCAACCAGTTTATCATTGTTGGAAGGTCAACTGAGGGGCGCTCCAAAGTTGTTGATACTGTTGTCATATTTTTGAATCAAAAAGTTGTGATTTACCCTTCACAAAGAAGACAAATTTCCATGTGTTTAATTTATGTTTCGACAAGCTGGCTTACACTGGCAATAACGGTTGGCTGTGGTTTGGCTGGATTTCCGGGTGCTGCGTTTGCTTGCAGTCTTTTGCAAAACCAGTTAACTTCGAGGCAGCACTTCTGTAAATAGAGATATCGATGTACGTGTAAGAACATCTCTACGTTGTTCGGTAAGCTGCTGTCGAAGGCTTTTTGCAAGCTTTTTCCCGGTAGTCTTGTGTACGATGAATATTAATGTGGGTTTAGCCTCGTAACTGGTTTTGTAGTTGTACGCGCTTCCGCATCACCATACCACAGCAACTAACAAAAAATATAATTTATTTTTGTTTGGGGCAGGTTGAGTCTGTCAGCAGTTGCTGCCGATATGAAGAATTTGTGTCAATGTAGAATGTTGTATAGATCTGTAAATATTTTTTTTTTTTATTAATCATTGTTTATATTTGATTTATTAACTTAATAATCAAGAGCCTTAAAATATCATTCCTTTTATTTATATGCATTGTTTAGATTTGAAGGTTTGACAGCTTTGTAAGCTTACAACTTCCTTATTTTTGAAAATATTGTTTCAATAAATAGTCTGGTCCAAAAGTATTTGGACATTGAATATTTTTGTTTTGAACTGTGGATTTGAAGGTTAAAGTGCAGATGGTCGGTCAGCTTTAATTTGAGGATATTTTCATCGATACATTTTTTATTTTACATGGTCTCCCCATTTCAAGGAACCAAAAGCATTTGGACAAATCCACTTATGTGTATTAAAGTAGTTAAAAGTTTAGTATTTGATCCCTTATTCCTAGCATGCAATGACTACATCAAGGTTGTGACTCTACAAACTTGTTGGATGCGGTTACAGTTTGTTTTGTTTCAGATTATTTTGTGCCCAATAGAATTGAGTGATAAGTAATGTCTCATGTGGCTCAGAGTCTGGTGCTTGTAACGCCAGAGTTGTGGTTTCGATTCCCATGGATGGACCAGCACAAAATAGTACGAAAATGTATGCACTCACTACTGTAAGTCGCTCTGGTTAAGAACGTCTGCTAAATGAATTAAATGTTAATGTAATGTCATTTTGGAGTCACTTTTATTGTAAATAAGAATAGAATATGTTTCTGAACACTATATTAATGTGGATGCTACTATGATTACAGATAATCCTGAATGAATCGTGAATAATGATGAGTGAGAAAGTCGGAGGAACAAAGATCATACCCCAAGACATGCTGACCTTTCACCACTACCAATAATGGGAGAATAGCATCTTTCGGAAGGGTATGATGTTTATGCCTCAAACTTTCTCACTCAATTTTGTTCATGATTCATTCACGATTTTCTGTAATCATGGTAGCATCCACATTAATGGATGGAAACACCCTCAAATTAAAGCTGACAGTCTGTCATTTAACCTCAGTCATTGTATAATTTCAAATCTAAAGTGCTGGAGTACAGAACCAAAACATCAACAAAATGTTTCACTGTCCAAATACCTTTGGACCTCCACTTTGTTTCATAAATGCCAAAAGTGTTCTTGAAAGAATAGTTTATTTTTTAACAATTTGGATGGGCATTTTTGTCCCCCAAAAAAACAACCTGTTTTTGTACGATGTCTGTTTGAAACCATTTCTATGGTAGTTTTGCCAGGACTCTTTTGTAAGTACTTAAATGTAAGTGGGATGGCAGGGGAAAGGACTAAATCACATGGAGGATGATTCTGCTGCTGCAGGGTCATTTGAATCAACTAAATGTGGCAGACTCATTGCTTGCCAATTAAATACTTTTAAGGGAACAAAACCTTTTTTTTTGTTAGCTTGACATTTGCATGTACAGCATAAAATGTGTCAATGACAGGAAAAAATTATATTCCTAGATACTTTGGAAAAGATTTACCTGTTTTTGATGTATTTGTGATTACTTTGCATATTATTTGCATATATGGTAATTAACTCTAATAAATGGTGGAATTGGTTTTGTGTGCCCTGGGTGGGTGGCGATTTCAATGGAATGGTCTGCAATGAGCAAACTCGGGTCACCGGGCCATGCAAAACGAACTCGACCAATGAGATACTTGAAGAGAGGAGGTCCAATAAGAACACTGTAGAACTGTCATGTGACACACAGCCTTTCTAGATCAGAGACCACAAGGCTGTAAACTTTTAATATAATTTTTTGTTTGCCCTTAAGATCATGATATAAGAGAAAGTATGTGTACATTTCACTTTAGTGTGTTAAGAACTTGAGAATTAAAGTATTTTGGGGGGGAGCAGTTGTTCCTGGCAAGTCTTTGTTTTGTTTTGGAAAGTAATATTTATTAAAATATTTTGTACAAAAACCCGATGAGTCTGTGTTTTCCATTGCTTTCTGAGGCAAAGGGTCTGTCTGGTGGCATAAGTCGGCGGGTATAGACTAGACGACATGCCGGGTGAGCCGCATTTGCTGTTGAGTGTCAAACAATGACGACTTTGTCTGAGGCTCGACCATCCCTGTCCTCTCTCACACATGCACGAACAGTCTCAGCAGACCCGTGAGAGAGTTTAAAAGGCCTGTACACAGCCCTAACCTGCGTGGGAACAAGCCTGTCTTTCACCTAAATAAACAGCATGAGACACTTGCAAATGCATTTATAGAGGAATCACTCCAAATGGAAACAAACAAGCAAGCTTTTTCCTGCCACTTAACTTTGAGATTTGTCTCTACCTATTACTCTGTGGTTGAAAAATGGGAAAGTAGCAATTGTGTGTTTTTATTTAAGCAATAAGGCACAAGGGGTTGTGGTAAATGGCCAATATACCACGGCTAAGGGCTGTTTTTTGGCGCAATGCGGCGTGCCTGGACACAGCCATTGGCTGTGGTATATTGGCCATATACCGCAAACCCCCGAGGTGCCTTATTGCTATTATAAACTGGTTTCCAACGTAATTAGAGCGGAAACAAATGTTTTGTCATATCCGTGGTATAAAGTCTGATATACCACAACTGTCAGCCAATCAGCATTCAGGGCTCGAACCACCGAGTTTATAATTACAATTATACAAATTACACAAACTTTGTCATTGGGAGGAGAGTGATAGCCTACTTCTCATACGAAATAGAGTCTGACTCGAGTGAGTCTTCAGGATTTTGAGATTATTTGGGGTATAAGCAGAGAATGTGGATGTTTCGTCTTTTCGGGATTGCGACCTCCCCTGTTTTTATTATTTTGGGATGCCAAACTTCAGAGTTTATCATTCCCAACTCTCAAACTATGTCCTAAATGGCACGCTATTCCTTATATAGTGCACTAATGTTTGTATTGACTCTGTCTACTTAGTAGTGCACTTTATAGGGAACAGGGTGCCATTTGGGATGCACACTCTCTCTCCACCACTGTGGTCTCAGCTGACACCCAGCCAACGAATGCCAATTCCTCTCTTCCTGGTTTCTCAGCCAGTGGGAGACTCAGCAAAATGTGCTTTTATTGCCCCTGTCTCACTTTAAAGGGGGTGAGGTTTGTGGGTGGTTGGGTGTGTATATGTGTCTTTGTTTATGCATATGCGTGTTTGTGTGTCTATTTATGCTGCTGGTGTATGTATGAACGGAAGCTCTATCAAAACATTCATGACACACCCTACCCTGTCTTGTCCTCGGTCCCTATAGTCCTGTATAAAACCCGAGACAACCCAATTGATCCCATGTCTGATATCGACATTGGGAAACCCATTTCATGGTTACTAGGTCATGAAATCAAAACCACTCTGTGTACTTCCCACAAGGTGGGTAGAAAGCGGATGTTTCGGGTTTTCAGACAGATTTTCAGCCCACGTGGGGACTCTGCTCAGGTGACTTTTTATGCTTGCTACATTAGGTTACACCAGTTACAACTGTGTAGAAATGAAAATGGACCTACAGTTTCTTGACTATGTCCAGCTTGCTAATAATCACCCAAATGAAAGCTAGACAGTCAGGTAGCATTGAAAAAAATAATAATAATATGGACAGATTTTGACGAGGAAATATAACCAATTCTCAATGCGGCCCTTCGGATCTCATTGAAGACTGAATGCGTCCCCCAGGGCAAAATGAGACATCCCTGCATTTACAGAGGTAAAGTAGGTTTTATATCAGACATTCAACAGACATTCGCCGTTAGCCTATTTAAAACGAATACCTTACTGTGACATGCTTACTTACAAGCCCTTAACCAACAATGCAGTTTTATGAAAAATAAGAGTTAAGAAAATGTTTTTACTAAATCATTTAATAAAAGAGCAACAATAAAATAATAACGAGGCTATATACAGGGGGTACCACTACCAAGTCAACGTGCGGGGGTACAGGTTAGTCGAGGGAATTGAGGTAATGTGTACATGTAGGTAGGGGTAAAGGGACTGTGCGTAGATAATAAACTGAGAGTAGCAGCAGCTTCAAAAAAGTGGAGGGGGGTCAATGCAAATAGTCCGGGTAGCCATTTGATTAGCTGTTCAGCAGTCTTATGGCTTGGGGGTAGAAGCTGTTAAGAAGCCTTTTGGACCTAGACTTGGCACTCCAGTACCGCTTGCCGTGCGGTACCAGAGAGAACAGTATATGACTAGAGTGGCTGGAGTCTTTGATCATTTTTAGGGCCTTCCTCTGACACTGCCTGGTATAGAGGTCCTGAATGGCAGGAAGCTTGGCCCCAGTGATGTACTGGGCCGTACGCACTACCCTCTGTAGCGCCTTGCGTCGGAGGCCGAGCAGTTGCCATACCATGCGGTAATGCAGCTAGTCAGGATGCTCTCGATGGTTCAGCTTTATAACATTTTGAGGATCTGAGGTCCCATGCCAAATCTTTTCAGTCTCCTGATGGGGAATAAGCATTGTCGTGCCCTCTTCACTACTGTCTTCGTGTGTTTGGACCATGATAATTTGTTGGTGATGTGGGAGGCATTTGAGGAATTTGAAGCTCTCAAGCTGCTCTACCACAGCCCCGTCGAGGAGAATGGGGGCGTGCTTGGCCCTCCTTTTCCTGTAGTCCACGATCATCTCCTTTGTCTTGATCACATTGAGGGAGAGGTTGTTTTCCTGGCTTATAGGCTGTCTCATCGTTGTTGGTGAACAGGCCTACCACCGTTGTATCGTCAGCAAACTTAATGATGGTGTTGGCCATGCAGTCATGGGCGAACAGAGAGTATAGGAGGGGACTAAGCACACACCCCTGAAGGGCCCCCATGTTTGTTTGTTTTTTAATGTTTTTTTGTGAATTTTACCCCCTTTTTCTCCCCAATTTCGTGGTATCCAATTGTTAGTAGCTACTATCTTGTCTCATCGCTACAACTCCCGTACGGGCTCGGGAGAGATGAAGGTTGAAAGTCATGCGTCATGAATATTGACCTGTTTAAAGGCTACGGCGAGCGTGATCACACAGTTGTCCTGAACAGCTGGTGCGCTCATGCATGCTTCAGTGTTGCTTGCCTCGAAGCGTGCATAGAAGTCATTTAGCTTGTCTGGTAGGCTTGTGTCACTTGGCAGCTCGCGGATGGGCTTCCCTTTGTAGTCCGTAGTAGTTTGCAAACCCTGCCACATCCAACGGGCATCAGAGCTGGTGTAGTAAGATTGAATCTTAGTCCTGTATTTACGTTTTGCCTGTTTGATGGTTCGTCAGAGGGCAGAGCGGGCTTTCTTATAAGCATCCGGTTTAGAGTCCCGCTCCTTGAAAGCGGCAGCTCTAACCTTTAGCTCAGTGCGGATGTTGCCTGTAATCCATGGCTTCTGGTTGGGGTATGTACTTCTGGTTGGGGTATGTGCGTACGGTCACTGTGGGGACCACGTCATCGATGCACTTATTGATGAAGCCGGCAACTGATGTGGTATACTCCTCAATACCATCGGATGAGTCTCGGAACATATTCCAGTCTTTGCTAGCAAAACAGTCCTTTAGCTTAGCATCTGCATCTTCTGACCACTTCCGTATTGAGCAAGTCACTGGTACTGCCTGCTTAAATTTTTGCTTGTAAGCAGGAATCAGGAGGATAGAATTATGGTCAGATTTGCCAAATGGAGGGCGAGGGAGAGCTTTGTACCCATCTCTGTGTGTGGAGTAAAGGTGGTCTAGAGTTTTTTTCCCCTCTTGTTGCACATGTAACATGCTGGTAGAAATGAGGTTAAATCTATTTGTTTTTCTGCATTAAATTCCCCGGCCACTAGGTGCCCCGCCTCCGGATGAGCATTTTCTTGTTTGCTTATGGCTTTATTCTGCTCATTGAGTGCGGTCTAAGTGCCAGCATCAGTTTGTGGTGTTAAATAGACAGCTACGAAAAATATAGATGAAAACTCTCTTGGTAAATAGTGTGGTCTCCAGTTTATCATGAGATGAATGTCTCAGTAGGTAGGTTTCCATTCAATTGGCAACACATTGGCAGCAAATTTTGTGTTTCCACCAAACGGACTAGTTGCATATAAAAATCAGTGCGTGATAACGTAGTGCACACAAAATGTACTTTATCGCTTAAGTTTTCATGGACCAAATAAAAATCTAAAGTTCAATGTGTTTCCATCATATTTTCAACTATGGATAGTTTTGTAACGAAAACTGTTAAATAGCAAATGTGCCTATTCTGGGCTTGGTACGTGCACTCTAGGCAACAGTTTACAAATACAGGTAGTCTACATGATGAGATTATTATGGATTAGAGTGATACTTTTTTGGGGGGTCAAAAGTCGGTCAAGCATTGATCATCAAGTCAAGAGAAATGAGCATCAATATCACCATGCACTTTCACTTTCACCAATCTGTAGCCTAATAAACTGCATGGTTTCCCGAGTCATAGTGGGAGGCCCACACAACATTTCATTGTGTGACTCCAACTTTACTTCTATATGATGGTTATTATATCAATATTTGCGCATAAAGGAGTTTCCAGACACAAAAAGATTCTACCATGTCGAGCGAAGGAATTATCTGTCGGCATTTATGAAATTGCACTGAAACTTTTTGCTTCCATTACAGCTGTCTGATTTTTTTTTTTTTTAAATGGTATGTATGACTTTACTCTCATAAAAACTGTGGATGGAAATGTGGTTAGTGATGTGGTTAATTTAATTTAACATTTTTATTAATCTTTTAACTGCAATAACTTTCTTATTGATTGTTACAAAAACCTCAAATAAAAGTTAAATGATGAGCAAACGCTTGGCCTACTTTTACAACCTTTGGTTTGCATAAAGAGATAATAAGTGTTGATTTGATCAAAATAATCAAATCATATCAAATACATCTAATTCTCTTATCCTCAATCCATTTTTCATGGCTTGTCAAAGAAACATCAAAACAAGTGCAAATTATTGTAAAAATGTCCAGCCTACTTTTACAACCTTTGATTTACATAAGTTTCGTTTTTATTTGAGATATGCATTTAAATCTCTTGTTTGCAAAAAAAAGCATAAATTGACAAAGAAACATCAAAAAAGGTGGTTTGATAGAAATAATCAAATCATATAAAATTGCCTCTAAATCTCTTATATGCAAAAAACATTTCATGGATTGTCATAGAAGCATCAAAAATAAATCCAAATTATTCAAACCCTCAATGGAACTGACGCACGTAATCATCCACCTCAAAGGCCCTTATAGCAATTGCACGTTCATGCCAGCGAACTAAAACATTGGCTTGTGAATGATCCTTTGTAGTAATCAGAGGAATGGAAATTGTTTTCAACGTTTAAATAGGCTAATGGTGAAAGTCAGCTGAATGTCTGGTCTGTTTTACCTCGGTGGGTTACCGTTTGTGAGGAGCAAATGCTGTTGTGGCTGTATTACCAACCTGGTCTCAGAGAATTTCGTATTATTCTATATGTAAATCCGAGACCCTCATTTAGTATGATAGTTTACATTTTGTATTGTATGTAATCATTTGTGGATGTCCATCACCCATTTCATATGATATGTAACAAATGACCATTTTGATTATATGTTACGAAATTGCGAAACGTACAATGTCACGAATTGTCAAACATACTATATGTAATGTAAATAAAGGTGAAATTAAAAATATATATATTTTCTTATGAATTTGCTAAATGTATGATGTATTACGAATTCTAGCTGGGTGGCTAGATGGATAACGTTAGCTAGCTGGCAAAGGTTAGCTAGGTGAAGGGTTAAGGTTAGGGTTAAGTTTAGGAGTTGGATTAAAGGGTTAAGGTTAGGGGAAGGGTTAGCTAAAAGGATTAAGGTTATGGGAAGGGTTAGCTGAAAGGGTTAAGGTTTGGGGAAGGGTTAGCTGAAAGGGTTAAGGTTAGGGGAAGGGTTAGCTGAAAGGGTTAAGGTTAGGGGAAGGGTTAGCTGAAAGGGTTAAGGTTATGGGAAGGGTTAGCTAAAATGGTTAAGGTTAGGGGAAGGGTTAGCTGAAAGGGTTAAAGTTAGGGGAAGGGTTAGCTGAAATGGTTAAGGTTAGGGGAAGGGTTAGCTAAAAGGGTTAAGGTTAGGGGAAGGGTTAGCTGAAAGGGTTAAGGTTAGGGGAAGGGTTAGCTGAAAGGGTTAAGGTTAGGGATGGTTAGCAAACATGTAAATTGGAAAAAGTTGTAAGTAGTTGAAAAGTTGCTAATTAACTGAAATGCTAAAGTTGTCCTTGATGAGATTTGAACTCACAACCTTTGAGTTATAAGCTTAACCCTGACCAATCACACTACTTTAGTTTTTTGTCTTATGTAACCATACCTCACCTAACATATCATACTAATTTAAGTGTTCCGGATTTGATTTTACTATGTTAAGTCTAGTCTATGAGACCAGGCTGATATTACAATACTTTAATGTCACAGAAACCTGATTCTGGTATACTCAATTACAAGAGCAAGCTGTTAAGATGCTCGACATGGCTGGCTTGATGATAAATTAGCTCCTTACATTTTGATAAGGACATCAAACTAAGTCACTTCTTCTTAGCAATGCTTTGGCTGAGAAAAGAGTGGGTTTGAAGTTGTTGAAGGAAAATGCCTACTCAGAAAGATACACACACACACAAAAACCGCGCCCCTCATAGAGCAGTCTGTGTTATGAAAACACAGTTGTGTGCGTGTGCATGGATTCATGTGCGCAAGTATGTGTGCACTCTTGTGCGTGTGTGGCAGTACATACTGTATGACTCAATCTGGGACAGAGTGTGTGGGAACTGCAGGAGTCGGAGAGAGGAAAGACTCATGATGTCAACTCTCCCTCAGGCTGGAACTCACCCAGAAAGAGAGGGAAGGAGAAAGAGAGGAGAGAGAAAGAGAGGGAGGGAGTCATAAACAGCAGACAATGACCATCCTCGCTGCCAACAACTGCTTTCAAAGCTTCTGTCTTCCACTTAGCATTTTAAACGTGATTTCACATGGTTTCACAGACACGCCCCATATATTTTTGTAAGAGAGCATCTCTTTTCTTTGTTGGATGAATGAAGCGTGGATGTTGTGGTGTTATATTATGGTTTTGTTATGGTAAAATGTAATGTTATGATAACTTGACTGACCTACATTTCGAAGTGTGGTATTACTGGACTGTATCTCACAGTGAGGTATAAATATTCCTGAAATTGATTACTGAAATGTAATTAAAGCTCACTAAACAAATCAGTAGTAACAATTTCAAACCTGCAAAGGTATCCAAAACAGTATCAAAACAAAGGGTATGTCTGCAAAACACCACTTGAACATTGCCCCACAGTGTTGTTGAATGATAAGTATTGTAATTAAGATAAATACTTAATTATAAACTGAGTGGTTCGAGCCCTGAATGGTGATTGGCTGACAGCTGTGGAATATCAGACCATGTATCACAGGTAGGAAAAAAACATTTATTTTTAATGATCTAATTACATTGGTAACCAGTTTATAATAGCAATAAGTCACATCGGGGGTTTGTGATATATGGCCAATATACCACGGATAAGGGCTGTGTCCAGGCACTCCGTGTAATGTCGTGTCGTGCATAAGAAACACCATTAGACGTGGTATATTGGCCATATATCACACCACCTAGGGCCTTATTGCTTAAATATACTTATTTTCATGTAGTGAATTAGACCATTTTAATATGATTCGGTTGTATGATTCAGATTATAAAACCTATTCTAAAAGTTTCATTTTCTACTGGATGAGAAATCAAAGGACATTTCGAAAAAAAACTATAAAAGAATATATGTCATCACCGTAGCACGTATTACAGCTAAATCAACAGAAAGAAAGTGAAAATACATCAGGCAGTCATGGCTCATAAGGTCTCTTTCAAGTGAAAATGAGAGCTTTGGTTAAGGAGATGAGAACATACACGCAACATCAAAGCTATAGACTTCCGAGAATATCTTAAATGTTTGTTTATAACGTATTATACATCAAGGGGGGCCAGTGAATCTACAGTATACACTCAGATTAAGTTTAGTCCTGGACTTTCAGAGGAGAATCTCCACTGCTTTTTCAGACCAGTATTTGTCTTAATCTGGTTTCCAGGGAACCAGCAGATATTGCAATGAGCAAGATGCAAGACTTCGCTCCCACACAGTCACACACAGTATCTGCGCATGTGCACGGGTTCTCTTCTCGCTTTTAGAACATGGTAGCCACACAGTTGTGGGGGCAAAAAATCCCGAAATTAAAGATAATTTAATAGAAAATGACTGAAGTAAAATATAAATAAAATAGTGAAGTACAGATACCCCCCAAAAAACGACTTAAAGATGCACTCCACAACTTTTGTATAATTTCAGCCAGTCGTTTTGAAAGTGGTGTTCACGAACCAAAACGGGTCACCATTTTTTGTGAACTATGTCATCCAATTGTGTACTACATCATCCATTTCATGTGATATGTTACGAATTTTGCAATTTGTATGATATAACATGAATTGTCCAATATGTGTGATATAGCATACGAATTTTGCAATTAGTGTGATATGTTACAAATCCAAATTGTGTGAATTTGTTGTGCTTAAGATTCCGGATTGCATCTTTAAGTAGTACTATAAAGTATTTTTTACTGAAGTACTTTACACCACGGGACCAAAACGGCAGAGAAGTTGAGCCTCGATCTTTTAACGCTCCTTGTTGTTGCGGAAATTGACCCACTATGCTGTTACCTTCTGCATCTACGTCATATCGCTGACTCTACCTTTAAATGTGCTTGACATTTAAATAGTCAGGAACTAACTAAATTACTATCTAAATGAGTTAAATGTCTTATTTGTGATTCTTATAGCTTTCTATAGCTGTGTGATGCCTGTTGTTGTTTGTCATTAACATGTTTGTGGGGGGCAATATCAGCAACATATGGAATAATAACCTGCTATTAGAGTCTCTGGCGACTACATACCTGCCATAGGTGGATAAGTCAAGTCTTGTCTTGGGTCATTGATTGAGTGTTTTTTTTCTAATTTGGGAGACTTTGAGAGGTTCTGGACCGGTTCCGACTGACTGATTTTGTCGCTCTGTGAATGTTGTAGGGTGCCGTGCCTTTTAGTTCCAAAAAAGCCCAATCTGTCTGCTCTCCACTCTCACTCTCTCAGTGGAAATGACTTTATGTGTCAGGTTTCAGGCATCACCTTTGCATAGGGTGTGATGTGTCATTTTCGGGCCTTTCCACACAAGGAACTATTTCCTGTGCCTGTGAAACTCAGCTGTCTTTGGAATAGTGCGTATTAAACGGGAGAGTCTAGCAGATGCATGAAACAACAGTAGTTTTATCTCGTTGTGATGTTTTCAGCCGGATTTAGAGCTCTCAACATGGAAAAAAAAAAGGAAACAATTGAATAGAATTGAAACAAGACCACTTTCTCTTGGTCCCAGACAGACGGGTCTGGACAAATTTGAATAGTGTCTCTGCACCATTCAACTAGCCTGTACCCCCGCGCACTGACTCGGTACCGGCGCCCCCTGTATATAGCCTCGTTATTGTTATTCTTATTGTGTTACTTTTTATTTTAGTCTACTTGGTACATTTTTTATTCTTCTTGAACTGCACTGTTGGTTAAGGGCTTGTAAGTAAACATTTCACAGTAAAGTCTACACTTGTTGTATGCTTCTCATGTGACAAATAAAGTTTGATTTGATTTGTTTAGGAGAAAATTCTCTGTCGTCAGTTATATGGAATAGTGATAATATTGTATTGTAATTTAGTATGATCATGTTTATTTTACAGTTATAAGGTGACATCTTATAGTAAATTGTTTATAATTGTATTGTTGCTGTATTTAGAAAGCATTTCAGTAATTTCAAGCCCTATTGCTCACTTTTTGTTAAATATTTAAAAAATATATATATTTTAAATATTGTATAATTATTCATATATATATATTTTAATATTTGTACCATGTCCTCAAAAATGAGTACACCTCAGCAATGTATAACTATGTTTACCAGAAAGGTGAGTTCCTGACCTATCTAAAACTATGTAACATTACCAGTTATTGTTTATGGCCATCTTGTGAAAAAGTATTACGTTTGAGTATGTCTATTTAAGTGGAAATCTACATTTTGCCCTATCATTCAAGAGGTAACCTCTGACCTGCATGATGTCAATCCACTCCTTCTTTCACAGTCTCAATTAATCTTTTGGCAAGTCCTCTCTCCTCACCACCTCCTCAACCATATTGGAGGAGAAGGTCCAAGGACCCTCCCCTTGAAACTTCTCCTCCAATATGTTTTGAGAAGGAGTTGAGGACAGAGAATGTGACGCATTGAGGGAAAGATTAATTGAGAGGAGACAGTTTCACCTTAGAGTTACCTTACATTCAGTGCATTCAGAAAGTGTTCATACCCCTTGACTTATTCCGCATTGTGTTGTGTTACAGCCTGAATTCAAAAATTTTCTTCTCACCCATCTACACACAAATACCCCTTAATGACAAAGTGAAAACATGTTTTTAGAAATGTTTGCAAATTTATCAAAAATTAAATAAAGAAATATACATAAGTATTCACACTCCTGAGTCAATACTTTGTGAAAGCATCTTTGGCAGCAATAACAGTTGTGAGTCTTTCTGGGTAAGTCACTAAGAGCTTTCCACACCTGGATTGTGCAACATTTGCCCATTATTCTTAAAATTCTTCAAGCTCTCTCAAATTGGTTGTTGATCATTGCTAAACAACCATGTTCACCATAGATTTTCAAGTAGATTTAAGTCAAAACTGTAACTCAGCCACAAGATTTGGTATTTTAGGTTATTGTCCTGCTGAAAGGTGAATCTCCCAGTGTCTTGTGGAAAGCAGACAACCAGGTTTTCCTCTAGGATTTTGCCTGTGCTTAGCTTGTTAAAGCTATGAGTATTTATAACGTCTTAAAACTGTGTTTATAAAACCGTTAACATTCCTGTAACACTTAACTTAAAAGGATCATTGAACTAAAACACATCATCACAGTTTTTGCTCTGCAGTAAACGTGACTGATGACATGCACACTTTGGAATAATGAACAAAAAACAAAAATATTGTTTTTGAGTGAACTATCCTTTTAAAGCCTGCAGGTGAAATGTATTATGATGCGTTATAATGTAGCGTTATAATTGCCATGAAGATGTATGACCCCCTTATAAGGTCTGATAATCATCCCATAATTAAACTTCTTATTATGTAAACATCCTGACACGGAACTTGGTGATGGAACACTTTTTCTCAAAACCCCTATCCAATGAAGGCTAACCACACAGGTTGCTAAGCCACAGGAAATCCTGGTACATACATAGATTTTGAGACCGCACCCTGTTCAAGGTGATAATTGACCGTACGTCAATTATCACCCTGCAGGAGGAAGACTCTAAGGAACGTTAGAGGAGTGTATTAGCAACGTTAGCAATGCGTTGAATGAAAACGTAACCTTGGAATGGGTGGAGGTATTTCAAATTAATCTAGGCATAAGAAGACTACAACAGAAATAAGTATTTGTGTTTTATCCTCAATAATTTTGATGCATTTTTGCTTCCTGCTGGAGCAGTTTTATATACACTCAGTGGCCAGTTTATTAGGTACACCCATCTAGTACCGGGTCAGACCCCGTTTGCCTCCAGAACAGCAGGAATTATTCTGGGAATGGATTCTACAAGGTTTGGCGTTTAAACGTTACTCAATTGGTATCAAGGGACCTAATGTGTGCCAGGAAAACATTCCCCACACCATTACACCACCGCCACCAGCCTGTACCGTTGACACCAGGCAGGATGGGCCCAAGTCCTGACTCTGCCATCATCATGACGCAATAGGAACTGTGATTTGGACCAGGCAATGTTTTTCCACTCCTCAATTGTCTAGTGTTGGTGATCACGTGCCCAAAGGAGCCGTTTCTTCTTGTTTTTAGCTGATAGGAGTGGAACCCGGTGTGGTCGTCTGCTGTAATAGCCCATCCGTGACAAGGACTGATGAGTGGTGCGTTCCAGGATGCCGTTCTGCACACCACTGTTGCACTGCGCCGTTGTTTGCCTGTTATCTTGCACGATTATTGCCATTCTCCTACGACCTCTCATCAAAGCGCTGTTCTCGCCCACAGGACTGCCTCTGACTGGATATTTTTTTTGTCTCAACATTCTCTGTAAACTCTAGACACTGTTGTGCATGAAAAGCCAAGGAGGCGGGCCTTTCTGAGATACTGGAACCGGCACGCCTGGCACCGACAATCATACCACGCTCAAAATCGGTTAGGTCACTCGTTTTGCCCATTCTAACGTTCAATTGAACAGTAACTGAATGCCTCAATGCCTGTCTGCCCGTTTTACAGTATATAACAAGCCATGGCCACGTGACTCAGAGTCTGTAGGAGCGAACCATTTTCGTGAACGGGGGTGGTGTACCTAATAACTGACCACTGAGTCTATATTTTTAATTGTCAAATATATCGAGTCAAAAGTCTCTGAGAATCCTAAATAATGAATCATTCCCAAGTCATTCCGAGTCCTTTTTTCCCCGAGAACACCGCCCGTCAGGTGTGGCAGGATTCGGGATGTCATCATCTGCATCTATTACTTCCATTTAAGGAGCTCCTGGGGCTTTACTGGAAGAAGATCACACACACACTGACACACACTGACACACACTGACACACCCAACCACGTCTGCAGTCTCAGACACCCACCTACACACGCCTTAGTTGGACACATACACACAGACACAGACAATTAGACAAACATGCAAGTGCACGCACACATTTCGAGACATATACACACACACACACACACACACACCATTTCCCATGTATCCGTCATGGCACAGCTGTTAGTATAATGCTTTACCTGCCATTACAAGTATATGGGTGTAACCTGTGTGAGCAGACAAAAGGCTGGGAACCTATCTGAGATACGTTTCTCTGTTTGGTTGCTAGAAATATAATATGCACAGAATAATTGAATAATGTAAGATTAATTTATCTAACCCCAACAGGTATAATGCACAATGATACAATCATAATGCATTGTAAGACTTGTCATAAGCATAAGCAGTATGAACAACTTTACCGTGTCGATAAGGAGTAGCAGATAGTGTAGCATATAACACTATGGACTGGTTTCCCAGACACAGATTAAGCCTGCCAGAGAACCTGAGGGGGGCCGAAACTGTGGACATTTGAAAAGAGATCTTAAAACACACCTTTGTAGCTTTGCATTTCCTTAGCGTGCTTTTTAGTCATTCAGTTTTTATTGTTATTCTTTTCTTTTTTCTCTCTTTTGTTTGTTGTGTAGTAAATATTTCAGTGTTTATTTTCATTGTTTCAATTTTTTTTTTTCCCCTTTTATTCGTTTTTCTGTGAAGCCCATTGTGTTGCATTCCATGTCTGAAATGTGCTGTATAAACAAAGCTTGATTTGATTTAGCCCCTGACTAAAAAAGGGTGCTCAATGGCTAATCTCCAGTGAAAGTTGGGTTTGAACTGCAAATGTAAAGTCCCGACATGAACTGGAATCATGCATTGATGCCAGCAGGATATTTGCACGTAAATTCAAGTAACAGTCCTTGTCTTTATCCCAACTTCCCAAGTCAAAGATTCCACTCCTAACAACTACCATATGTCGCTCGCTGTACTCTGGACCTGTCCAGTTGTGTGGTCCGTCACTCTAAAATGAAAGGACCAACCTGCTAGTTGAGTCACCCAAACCAGGTTCATACAAGTGTGTGTGTGTGTGTGTGTGTGTGTGTGTGTGTGTGTGTGTGTGTGTGTGTGTGTGTGTGTGTGTGTGTGTGTGTGTGTGTGTGTGTGTGTGTGTGTGTGTGTGTGTGTGTGTGTGTGTGTGTGTGTGTGTGTGTGTGTGTACACGTGTATCTGCCTGACTAGGTACTGCTGCTGAGTGAAAATGGCTCCAAACTATTGCTTTCTACTGCACTTTCTCTACTCTGGTAGAGTCTGGTTGTATGTAAACAGTATGGTGTGACACCAACGGGCACTTCTGTGGTCGTCTGCCCAGGGCCTCGGGCCGCTAAACCTAGAGCTAAGTCTCGCAGAATTCTGGGAAATGTAGTTGGCGTGGCCACCAAGCCACTGCATGCATAATATAGCCCAGTCATCATACTATACTCATAAGCAGTGTTGACATTTAACTGCAATAAAAACATTGAAGCATGCTAAGAATTTGTGGTACTGAGTTTAGTCATGGGAGGGATATGTTCAGTTTACATACTATAAGCAGCTTTTATGAAGACTTGGATGCATATGCTTTTCATTTTCTTTCGCAAAACAGCTGAAGAGGGGGGGTTCTCCCAGGGAGCCATACAAGCTAGAACCACCACTGCATGGCATGGTATGACATGACATGGTTTGGTTTGGTCTGAGGTATTGTGTGGTAAAGTATGGTTCAACTTTGCTGTCTCTGAACACGAGGTAAAAATAACTTGAATAGGAGGTATCCATTTCCCTTCTCTGACCACCCCAACAGCTATGCTAGATCCCCCTGCTACAGGGAATGATTACTTCTGGAAGTGGGGGTGGTTTGTGTGTGTCTGAGTGTGTGTGGGTAGGTTTGTGTGTGTGTGTGTGTGTGTGTGTGTGTGTGTGTGTGTGTGTGTGTGTGTGTGTGTGTGTGTGTGTGTGTGTGTGTGTGTGTGTGTGTGTGTGTGTGTGTGTGTGTGTGTGTGTGTGTGTGTGTGTGTGTGTGTGTGTGTGTGTGTGTGTGTGTGTGTGTGTGTGTGTGTGTGTGTGTGTGTGTGTGTGTGTGTGTGTGTGTGTGTGTGCATGGGTGGGTGCAAAGTAAACACTTGTGTGAGTGTGTGTCTGGTGGCATTTTGTAAACATGACTCTATCCAAACAGCTCCAGGTCGTGGGGCTGGGGCGAGCCCCAATGCTGGGCAGTGTGGAAATGAGTTAAATGACCTTGGGGAACCACGGTAGAGGAGGGGGAGGAGGCTAAAGTGATTCAAAGCCAATACTTTTGACCATTAGCAGCAAAAGCAGTATTGTCACGGTGGAGTTGCTCTTTCCTCGATTTCCACGCTCTGCTCTCTCCCTCCTTGCATTTTGAAATCTAATCCTCTGGCAAGACCTGAAGAGCCTGTCGATATCGAATTATCCAAATTGGAAAATGTGCTCCGATTTTTACGGAACGTTAGTGTTCCAACTGCGTGAGACTAATATTTTCATCTGATTTGAATTGAGAGAAGAATTTGTTGGGGGGGGGGGGGGGGTGCATTCTTGAATGTCATTAGCTTGTTTTGTGTGTTTTTCTTTCTTTTCGACCAAAGAAAATGAACTCGCTCATGTTGTTGCTGTTGCACTGGGGATCAAGAGCTGTGTTTGCAATTGACATGGAGGGCTTTCAATATGAGCCTTAGATTAAAAAGAAAGAGCAGATGTAAGAGGGCACTGAAATTCCTGGTACTTATGTACTTCTTAAGTTGTTTTATCACCTATTTCACATTAGCTCTATAAACACTTCCTCACTTTAATACTTTAACACTTGAACCCTTACATTCAACTCTGCAAACCTCTCTTTCTCTCTGTCTATTGTAAACCTATCGAGGACCGCTTGTTATTTTCCACCAGGGGTTCCAGCCAAGGGAATGGCTTAAGCCCTCACAAGACTGCCAAGCTGGGAGTCAGCAGTGCCGCACCGTGCTGTGCTGAATACTGGGGCTGCTCTGAGGGGAAAGCCGTCTCCCACGGATATTAGTGACCATTCATCCAGGAGCCTGGGAAAGTGGCTGCGAGTCGTGCCTCTATCAGGGACCAGCCGAGGGCCCTGGCAGGTGTTCCACTCCCCAGTCCCAAGCAGTGATCCCCCACCCCCATCCGCCCATTGGCACCTGGTGACTAGTCCCAAGCCTTTGGCGCTGGTCAGTCAGATGATCAATCCCTGCAAAGGATGGTTAGGTCAGGTGTTGCTATCTGGTCTTGTTAAAAAGTTTTTTTTTGCAAGGTAGTTGGCCAAGTAGCTCACCAGGGTTGTATTCATGACAGTTTGCAGTAAAAAACGAAACAAGATTTTCTTATTGAACAAATGTAGGTAGGTCCCTCCCTGTTTCAGCCATTTGGTTCCTTGAGTTTTTTTTGCCGCTTTTCTCCTTTCAAACATGAGGACACACTCTTTTCACGCCATTTCGCCGGTGGCCTGTGCTATACACCACGGTGGGTGTAGATTTTCAGCGTGCATATGGGTGCGCACAGTGTTGAGAACAAGCCAAGCACACAACTGCTAAACCATAGAGTACAGGTTGGCTAAAACCTAACTACTGTAATGGATGTTACTGTTTCATCAGGGAGCCACAAAGATGAAGTAAACCAATGTAATCGTTGAATTTACATTATGTTTGCTATTTCATGCAGTCACAGAATAGAAGGAATCTAAACATAAATGATTTTGTATTCGAACTTCACATTGTGTAGAGTTCAGAGATATTATTCACGCAAAGTATTGAAACTGGGTGTATAAGTATGCCTCCAGGATAATATGGTTTTTAATGAAGCCAGCAACGTAATTCATTAATCTCACTGATTGACAGTATATAGGTATTATTGCATGTTGACTAACCAATCATATTAAAATGAGATTAAATCTCGTCATGATCAGTTTCATACATTTTATTCAGTTCAATTGAGTAGATTGGCTTCATAGCGGCATTGGCGTTGTTGGTTGGGGAAACTGGTCCACACAGTTTTTAGTTCAAATAAAGCAAAATTATGAACTAATGTGAAAGTGCAATTGTAAACTATTAAGTATAAACCCACCACCCATTCATGAATGTGGTCTCAAGCGGAGGGTTCGGCAGGAGAACGTGGCAGTCCTTGCACTTTGAAACCCACGCCCATCGTGACGTATAGCACCGCCCTCCGGGCGAAGTGAGAAGGGTGTGTCCCTTCAAGCGTGGTGAGTGATTGCCAGTAAAGGACTCCGTGGATCAGCCTATCAGGCAAGGGGTGGGCGTAGCTCTCTGGTCAGGGCTGAAGTCAAGCCCGGACTTTCTGCCCATTTAATCAATAACCGTCTCTCACCCTCACCGTCTCTCACCCTCACCGTCTCTCACCCTTACCGTCTCTCACCCTTACCGTCTCTCACCCTCACCGTCTCTCACCCTCACCGTCTCTCACCCTCACCGTCTCTCACCCTCACGGTCTCTCACCCTCACCGTCTCTCACCCTTACCGTCTCTCACCCTCACCGTCTCTCACCCTTACCGTCCCTCACCCTTACCGTCTCTCACCCTTACCGTCTCTCACCCTCACCGTCTCTCACCCTCACCGTCTCTCACCCTTACCGTCTCTCACCCTTACCGTCTCTCACCCTCACCCTCCTCACCCTTTCTCATCCTCTTTCTCACTCTTGAACAGGGTTGAGTGAGATCCATTTCAACCCATTTAATGCAAGACATTAATACACTAATTGAAAATGGCCCATAACTTTAAGAATAGGATTTATGCTTAACAATAAGATGTATTCCTCACAATAATATTTTTGAACAATAAGGTTTTATTTCTCAGTTCAAACATGTTGAATTTCAATTAATTTGCTCTATTGACTCAGTTCGAATGGAATTGACCGCAACCGAGCTCTTAGGCCCTGAAAGTTCTGCTTCCCATATAGATAATTCGTGATAATAATTGAGGTGAGTGGAAACGTATGCATGTACTGCTGGTGCACTATGGTCATTGAGCTTCTGCTCGCTTTTCTAAATCCATGGGAACTCTAAGTTTACATACCAGAGGAAAACCTTTCCACGGTCTCTGGGAGTTTTAGGGAGTCAGTGGGTCCATCAGCTTGGATTGGACAGACACATCTCTGGCTTTCTGGTCAGTACTTTTTCTTTTTGCCCCTTTAGGGTATCACATTGATATCCATGATATCAACACAAAGTCAGTCACCTCTAGCCTGAATTATGCTTTATGTACAAAATGTGCATATTGTACGGCATCCATATTAGGTAGTTGTCAGACAAAACTGACAACTACAGGATTTTCTCTGCTGATAAAATATGAATTCAAAGTATTGGATCCAGAGTGACTTCCTTGTGCAAAACATGCCTTAAAAGAAATTAAAATGCAACTCTGCTAAAGGGGACCGTGATCATTAATAATTTTAATAATTGTCTAGACTGCTACAGACAACTAATAATTGCATCATAGCCACTAATTACACCAAATCATTAAGCATTTTTGCACATCCACTTTTGCATGGATCCCGAGTCGTCAATCTACAGTGGGAAAAAATAGTCCCTTCTCAATTTGCCATGTCATGTCGAATTAGCTACACAAATAGACAAAAATGAGGCTTTGGAGATATATACCATGGCAGAGACCATGTAATGGGACCCAAATCCTTGGAAATAACACATCTGGAATGGTGTGTGTGTGTGTGTGTGTGTGTGTGTGTGTGTGTGTGTGTGTGTGTGTGTGTGTGTGTGTGTGTGTGTGTGTGTGTGTGTGTGTGTGTGTGTGTGAGAGAGAGAGAAGACAGACAGACAGACAGACAGACAGACAGACAGACAGACAGACAGACAGACAGACAGACAGACAGACAGACAGACAGACAGACAGACAGACAGACAGACAGACAGACAGACAGACAGACAGACAGGCAGACAGACAGACAGAGAGAGAGAGAGAGAGAGAGAGAGAGAAAGAGAGAGAGAGAGAGTTTGTTGGTATGTGTGTGTGGTTCGTGCGGTTTTTGTGTGTGTGTGTATGCCTGCTATACTATAATCACCAGCAGCAACCACACAGAGCTCAGTCTCCCTCTATGGAATTCATTCACTCCCATCACAGCGTTTAAACAAACAGTGTACACTTGTGAAACTAGACCAGTCAAAACAATGGCCCATACATCCGCGTGAGCCCGCAGGGTTCCCCTACCCATGTTGTAGATTGAGCTTCGTATTATAAGATTTAGCTAATTGTTACGACGTTCATAATGCCCGTGATATATTCAGGACGGTTGTACAAAATGTGACGGGAAATAGCTAATGTAGCCTACGCATCAATGCTACAACTCTGAGGGATGGGATTTGAACTCTAACTCAACTCAATATTTACTCACTTTAAACACAAAATGGCAACTGTAGCCTTCGTGTCAAATCACATTGACATAACATGCATACCGATCAGAATACACATAATACATAGCGATCGGACTAGGACACTTGTCGATTGTTGGAGGCACAGATTAAACCTAGTCTTAAGAATAATGCTCAAAGGAGATTTTCCATTGAACATGCCTTTTAGTCCAGGACTAGGCTCAATCTGGGTCCTTTAGACCTAAGTGTTGGACTGAGTCATATCTTTTGCTGTCTGCCACTGTTGTCCGGTCTCTCTCTGTCTAATGCTATTCATGCCAACAGTAGACAAGAACTCAACACCAGCAAGCTGCCCCCAGGCCATCAATAAAATGCTTTCACCATGTTTCCCTCCCTCCCTCCAAACTTTCTTTCTCTCTCATCTCTTTTTGTCTCCCTTTTTCATGTGTGTGTGCTTGCCCTCACGCACGCACAGGCATACACACACAGTGTAAAGTTTCTTCAACCTCAGCTCTGCCCCTTGCTGATTTTATCCCTGATAACAGGAAATGGGGCTTAAATGACAATCTCTGAAAAGGCACACACACACATACACACACACACACACACACACACACACATTATAGCCTCAAGGCTGCTGAGTGGAACTGCCATGTGTCTCTGCTGCGAGTCTGCAACAAAGTGGCTTTTTGATTGGATGGGAATTAAGTCTTGTGTCCTGTAATCTAAAAACAAAATGATGCTAATGACAATGGAACCTCGCTTCCTGTTCCTCTCTCTACTTATGAGTGCTTATCACAATGGGGGTCTTGTTAAACGATGACCTAGACCTAGACTTACTAATGAGTCTCCAGCCAATTTTTTGGGCTGGTCTCCCGTTATCTCTTTCTTTGAATGGGTCGGTGCCAGACAGTGTTTCTCAATTCCAGACAGTCCTGGGGGCGTACAGACAGGACCGCACAGTTTTTCCCCCCAACACTAATACAACTAGATGATTCAACTAGGTGATCATCCAGCTCTTGGTTAAATGAGGTGTGTTAGTGCTGGGCTGGAACAAAAATGATCCTGTCACCATGTGGATACCTGCACAGACATGACCTCTCTCTCGAACCTGTCTATCGAGAGCAAGCAACAGTTTTTGCGTATGCATGCTTTTTTTTTGGGGGGGGGGGGGGTCAAATCCTGATAGTTAGGTCACCCAAGTTCAGATTAATTCCAGAGTTAAAGGAAATTCCAGTTCAATTCCTGTCTGTGGATTTTGACACGGAATGTCTCCATAACAATATGATGTACTTCAATTCACTGTAGAACTGGAGTTAAACAGTGACCCCGATTCAAACAATAGCCAGTCAATACTATTTATTTGCTACATAATTATAAAGGCAATGGAATGTATAAATGCAGAATGAACACACGTATGAAACTCAACCTCAAAGTCTATCACATTCATAGATTCTCACTTTGGAAAAAATGGAAAATTTTCAAGCAGTTAGCGACTCTCCTCCCCCATCCCGGTGATGGTATCTTCCTACCTAACTCCATTTAGATAACCAGCTGGTGTCTTTAGTCTATTCCCCTGGGGGTGGAACCTGAAGATGCACCAGTTTACAGGGTTCCCACACTATCAAACAATGAGGGGTGACCTGCCACGGGTTAGTGACGCGCATGACCCCCACAGACAACAAAGACACACCACACAACACACCACACAGGGATAAGTGGCAAGGATAAGAGAGTGAGACGTAAATGATAGGAGCGAGATTATTTCCTACCACTAAGCACTGTGATACTCTTCAATTACCACTTTGTATATAGTTTATGCACTCTTTCTCTGTCTGTATTCTCTCCTCTATTCATTTCACTTTTTATCCTCTCTTTCTGTCTGTTTTGCTCTTTGAATCTCTCTATTGCCTCCCCCCATCTCGCTCAATCGTTCATCTTTATCGCACGACCTGTCCATCCATCTTCCATAGTTACACTTTCTCTATGTCCCTCTCCTTTCCCAGTTACATATCTCAATATGATTTATTTTTTGGTAGCGTTAGCTAAAGCTAGTTGGCTGAACTGGCACCAGAACACATTTTATTATGGCTCTTTCTTGTCTCTCTGCAGCAGGCATATAGGGAGAAATATATTTGGAACATCAAATCGCAAGAAAATCACAGTATCGAATTTCAATACATCGCAATACATATCATATCAGCACCTAAGTATTGTGATAATATTGTATCGTGATGTTCCTGGCAATTCCCAGCCCTACAAGAAACCCCTCCTCTAAACCAACAATTCCGCCATTAAAAAGGCAAAAAGAAAGAAATTAAGAAAGGAGATGGGATCGGGTGATTTGTCTTCTCTTTCGAGGATGAATAGTTGCTTCCCACTCTCTGCAGACTTCTCACTGCAAAATATAATATTTCTGGGAAACTTTGCTTCACGGGTCTAGTAAAATGATAATAGCTGATTTTCTGATGATTCACCGATGGCAATGGCTTTCTTAGGTTTTTGTCTTTTCGAGAATAGGTGTAGCTGTGGCAAAATAACCTGTTAGATTTAAGATTGATCTACTCTAAATTATGAGGGCATTTACATTGGTGGAAGACTTTCTTGGTGCGGCCAAGCCTTATAGTTAACCCCTTGACATTTGACTGGTTAGTATGAATGATGACTGTATTTTGGACTGGAATCCACCGTGGGAACAAATGTGAGAGTAGGCAGATTTCCCCAGAAAGACACTTGTCAAGACACTTTTACCAGGCTAAAGGCACAGATAAGACCACAGGAGGTTGGTGGCAACTTAACTGGGAAGGTCGGGCTTGTGGTAATAGCTGGAGCGGAATTTGTGGAATGGTATCAAAAACATCCCATTCCATTTGCTCCATTCCAGACATGTTTATGAGCAGTCCTCCACTCAGCAGCCTCCACTGGTTAATACTAATCAAATGAATGACATGTGCTTCAAAGTCTTCAAAACAACAAAAAGGCAAAATTCTACAATTTAGGGGAAGTTTGCACCAAGTTTGGCTAATTTGCCAACCTCCTGTAAACAAAGATGCAAAGAGAGCCCCTGAACAGTCTTGTCACATGCCATTGAAAGGAACAGCGCCATCTTGTGGAAGACCAAGTCTCTCCTGCAAGACCATGCACACCCACACAGACCACTGTCTCGTCTTGAGACTTCTTACACACATTCATTTTCATTAAGACAAGCCAGAACAAGGTCAAGCCCCTCTCCGAAAAGCCCCCAGATGCAATGTTGAGTAAGTGGTTTTATTTCAAATATTCCACTGGAATTGCATTTAAAAAATGAACTGTCTATGTAATGCGATACGTGGCGAACCTTGTTAGACACAGAATCTCATGGGTGGGTCATGGATATAAGAGCTATTTGGCCATACGGCTGGGTGGTAAATCAACAAATTGATGCAGGGAAAATATTTTTATATGCCTCTCTTCTCTTGCTCGTTGGAATGAATGATGGTACAGTTAGTTCCACAGAACAGAGATACTTTTATTTTTATTTCTGGCCAATGACTGAACTTTTCAAGTATTTTCTCCAGACTTGTTCATATTGTCATATATTAGCCTATATTCAGTGAAGTTTCAGGAATAGTAGCTGTGGTTTCAGAATGTAGTTACAGCACATTACAAATGTATGCTACATTTCAAATCATGAATAGCCTCAGCAATTAATATATTAGTTCATTCTAATAAACAACTAATAATAGTATTTTCGCCATCTCCAATCACCATGCCCTGCGTTCTTGAAATTAATACTAATATTAGCACTGGAACGCAACGGGAATGTTGCTGAAATGCCTCCCTCCATTACTATGTGTAATGGGTGTGGGAGCAAAATAAGTGGCGAGTTTAAGAAACCGCATTGCTTCGCCTTTGGCCGGGATCCAGGTTGCGGGCCATGCTTGGAATATCTCCCTTTTATCGAATTACTCTCGGCAAGATCGTGGAGAGACCCATTTGCACGCTAACCATCAGCACTGACTGCAATGGGTTGTTTTGTCATTTCTTGATATTGCACTGACATCCAAAACTGGTCCCAGATCTGTTTGTGCTGTCACACAGCTCTGCATGTGACATTGACCATAGGAGTTGGCAAGACACAAACAGATCTGGGGCCAGGCTAGGATCATCATGGGTCATGCACCTAACACTTTGATGGGGCTTTGAGGGTTCAGTTTGAACCACCTAAAAACATTTCTGAACGATTAAAGGTGAGTGGTTAGTATTGGAGAACTCAGTGGCCCTTCAAACACCATTAGGCTTACAACATCACATGGCCCTAAGTGAATGGTTATTTTCAGCCATCCCTCTTCCCTCTCTTTATATCCCTCATTCATACCAGGACATGATGAACCCAAGACATTCCTTGATTTCTAAGTCGGTTGTGTGTGTGTGTGTGTGTGTGTGTGTGTGTGTGTGTGTGTGTGTGTGTGTGTGTGTGTGTGTGTGTGTGTGTGTGTGTGTGTGTGTGTGTGTGTGAGTGAGTGAGTGAGATATGGGGGCTATTTGGGGAATTGGGGTGTGTACGTGTGGGTGTGTGTACGGTGATAGTCATCTAGTGATAAACGCCTTGGTGACCCAAAAAGGGGTGTAATGCAGAGGAGGCTGGTGGGAGGAGCAGAGGAGGATGGGCTCCTTGTAATGGCTGGAATGGAATAAATGGAACGGTAAGCACATCAAATATATGGAAACCACATGTTTGACTCCATTCCATTAATTCTATTCCAGCCATTACAATGAGCACATCCTCCTATAGCTCCTCCCACCAGACTCCTCTGGTGTAAGGGCTGACATTGCACAGATGAAATTCCCCACTAAAGCCCCCCTTCTCTATCTCTTTCTTTCACTCACTCTCTCTCACACACACACACTCACATGGATATTGGCCAGACTGATGTGACTTCTAGAGTCTGGCCAGTCCAGAAAAGCCCCCCCCCCCCCTTTTCCCTACACCCATAGGAACTCTTTGAGTAGCCACAGCTGCATTGGGCAACATAGGTATTCCCTAAATGAAGTCTGGGATTCGCTATATCAAGTTTAATCAGTCATAACCTGGACGATCACAGCCTAGAACAAGACCAAACCAAACAGATGTAACTGGACCAAGACCTTGTACTTTTTTTTATTTCTCTCTGCATTTTTAGGAAGGCCCCCGTAAGTAAGCAGTTCCACACCTGCTGTTTATGAAGATTTTAGATTTTTTGTAGTTGTGGCTTCAAATGTTCTCATTGTTTGTTTAAACAAGCAACATTTGTGCATGATAGTCCATTTATTGAGGCCAACTGAAGTGCATTGTCACAACTTTGATTTTCTTCACACCCTGAATTTGCTTGCTATTCAGTAAAGTATATTTTCGTGGCTTTAGAAAACTGTCGGCAGCTTGCCCCATAGGGCAAATAGATCTAGATAAGCTTCTCCATCAATAGAGAGAACACGTCAGTGTGTCCCACCCAAGACATCTGAAAAGGACCGGTTTGAAAGAAGCTCCCATTTCTCACAGCCTTTAAATGGGCCAACGTGGCTTTAGTTCCTGGTTCTCATAAGAAGTGATGTATACTGTGGTGCACAGGGAGTTGGGACTATTATGACTGATAGAGGCTCAGCTATCACTGGCCACTTAAGGCCAACTTCTTCATTGTACTGCTGCACCTTTTGTTCCCAACCACATTGTAACTAACCAGAACCCCACTTGATGCAGTGTCCCTAGGTAACATTTTTTCTGATTAAAAAAAAAGTTAGCATTCAGCACATGTATGGGCAACTCCAGTCCTCAGGGGCCGGAGTGGTGTCACACTTTTTCCACAACCCTAATCAAAACAGCTGATGAAACTAATTGCATTCTAAACAAAAGATCATGATTAGTTGATTATTGGAGTCAGGTGTGTTAGCTTGGGCCTGGGTAAAAGTGTGACACCAATCAGGCCCCCAAGGACTAGAGTTGCCCATCTCTGATTTAGGACATACTTAACTTTTTTCACATATTGTTAGCTTTAGGTATAACTGAATAGGTTATTTGGTAACACTTAAAATAAGGCCAACATGTACTGTATAGGCTAACGCATTATTATGAGATCATATATAATGCTTTGAAGTCATAAGTTGTTGTGCTTATACCCCCACGTTTCCAACTGTCCCAGTCAGAGAAATAATCACAACAATTCTGTGAGACAGCAATCTTGAATCTGATCCAAAAAGAAATGGGGGAGTCGTCAACTTCAAGTGACTCCTTCTCCTCTTCACTCATCCTCGTCCAAGTTCAGGCTATAGCAGATGCCTCCTCATTCATTCCACACTAATCCTCTGTCAGTATCTGGTCTGCATCATCTCCTGTTCGAGCCACCACCGAACCTTATCTTTCTACCCCGTGTCACAAGAGTATTACTGTCCAACTGTTGTGCTGCACAGACAGGCCATGACGCTGCTGCTCATCACCTTCCAGGCATTGATCCTTCTACATTCCTGTCCAATGATGGCTGACCACAATGCAGCTCTATATACAGCATATATACACCTTCTCTTTACACTACATTTTGTGTTCAGATTGGATAGTAGTAGACAGAAAATAACTGGTTCTGGATTCCACTTTATTTTTTTCCATGCAGTGTGTGGTCTGTTGACATTGTTGAGCAGGCCAATTAACCATGTTAGCTTATTTTACATGCATGCCTCCACAAATATATATTTTTTCTTCCTGGAATCTGGGTCGAGAGAGAGAGGAGAGGGAGAGAGAAAAGAGAAGCAATCCATCTGGTAAGAATTACACAGGCAGACAGCTCCCTCTGCTGGCCCAAACTTCTAATCAATTTTAGAGAGCTTGTTTATTAATGTAACAACGATGAATTGTCAACATTTAACCAGCCAAATAAACATAGCTTCTGCTTACCACTTTACATGACATTGTGAAAACGCAGGAACACAGTTTCCCGTCCTGGCAAAGTTGCAAACAAATGTTGTTTACATTAAAATTGTAGTCATTTAGTAGACACTCTTATCCAGAGCGACTTACAGGAGCAAATACGGTAAAGTGCCTTGCTCAAGGGCACATCAACAGATATTTCACATAAACCAGTGAGCTTTCAGTTACTGGCCCAACCATAGAGATGGAAAGAGGCCTCATCCACGTATCCCAGCCATTGCGGCCTCTGTGACAGCATGGGCAGTGCCATTGAGACTAACTCCATTTTGAAGTAGTCTATTTTCTTCTTCACGATTGGCTGATCCCTCCTGATGACCCAGGTGCACATGACTCCAACAAGGTCACCAAGAGGGATCAGCCAATGAAGTTGGAAGTCCCACACAGTTAACCTCGTTAAAATGATGGCAGCCCTCAGTGTTATTGCCCATGCAAAAAAATATTTTGGCCACTAGAGGCCTCTATCATTCTCTATGGGCCCAACACTCTTAACCACTACGTGGCTAAAATATTGCCTGCATAATTATTAGGTCGTTTTTAAAAACGTTTGTTTCAAATATTGAGTGGAAAATTCGTTTTCAGTGAAAACATCTAATTTTCTAATATGTATATAAGAGAGGTTGATTCTCTTTGCTGATATTATCCACAATGCACAATTAGCTCATGTTGAGACATCTTCAAGTCGACAATGTTGCGAGGACCCAGAAATGGTGGGCGTACACGAGAAAGAGCTGATTCTGATGGTGAGAGCTAGCTAGCTAAACCAAGCCACTTGTTCCCAAACTTTCAGTTAGCCCGCCAGCTTTTACATTTGGTGAAATACGACATTACTGAAGGCCACAACATGAAAAATGTGTGTCATTGTATGTATGAAGCATTATGAATTAATGATCTCTGAATGTATCAAAAGGCAGCTGTTTCACTAGCAAAAGCTGTACATAACTTGTCTAGCTAGCTGTGCTATGGCTTAAATGACTCAAATGGCAAGTCTAACCCAAGAAAGACAGTTATTCATGCTATATTGCAATTTGATGACTGACTGGTTGAACAACTGAAAACTGTCAAGAGAAAATAAATGCATGGGACCTTTTAAAAAAAGTCTACAGTTTGACTGAATAGCAGGTTATAATGCAACAAATCAATGCTTCTTGACATACACGTTTTCCTTATGCTTGTGGTTATAGTTGAGCCAAGTGCCTTTCAATCATTGCAGACTATCTGGAATAATTACAAAGTCTTGATTGTTATGGGCACGAGCCTTGGACTCATACAATGTCAAGTCACACCCTGCACTACACAAGAATAAACAGGACTATGTTCCAGAACCAGGCATTGTGGCATATGTTTCACCACCTCAAGCCCCCAAGGCAAAGTAGCTGGTGAAGGAGTGAGGTAAGCATGTTGGAGCTCTTGTTATGAATCATTATTTATTTATTTAACTAGGGAAGTCAGTTAAGAACAAATTCTTATTTTCAATGAACAGTGGGTTAACTGCCTGTCAGCTCGGGGGTTTGAACTTGCAACCTTAGTCCAACGCTCTAACCACTAGGCTACCCTGCCGCCCCATGTCATGAATCATGATTATCATCCTATCATTCTTGATGTAATCTAAGGCATGTCAAGGTCTTGTTGTAGCCTAAACATATTTAAAGTGACACATCCTTCAGTTGTGTAGATCACCTTCTTTCTGAGTTGACATGGTAGGGAACCACGAGTATCTTGCATCTTCATTTTTCTCTCTTTTGTTCCAGTGATGTACACATCCTTCAGAAAAGACAACATCTACTAGGCTATATAATGGACTGAGACTATGAAGCCCCAGAGCTGGTTGAGGAAGAACTGGCTGTGGGTGGTTGGGGGGTCCTTTCTTGGCATCCATTTAACCACCTGGCTCATGCAGAGGGCTATGAGAAGCGTCGCTCGCTCTGAGATGTCACTGAAAGAGAAGGATTCCCAGGAGTGACTGGTGGTGAGGCGTTTTGCCAGTGGACTACTATATTTTTAACGACTCACGTGTGGAGTAAATGGAATTGAACTCTGAACTCAAGATAATGATGTAATTACCTGTGCTTGATTAGCTGCAAATGTTATTCCTCTGTTAGAGATCAAATTAAACTATGAATTTCACAATAAGTCAAACTGCAGATTAACTTGCTGACAGGTGTGCGGAGTATGAACATGTTTCACCCAGGGAAGATCAGGGCTGCATTTCAAAACACTTTACAGACATCACATAATCGGTTACATTTAAAATGTCAGTCATGAAAGCAAACATTTGATTCTTTCCATTGAAACAAAATTTGAGATTATATTAAATTAGACCAAGGAGTGGGCTTAAGTACCATCGCAATTGAGTGCAATATTTTTTTATTTAACCTTTAACTAAGCAAGTCAATATTGGGACCTCCATTCTTAACATGTTCCATCTTCAACATCTTTAAAGCTGTTTTCACTTTATCATGCTGACCCAAACTGTACTGTGCTGGTTCAGAGATTTTATTTTCACATGCTCTTTTCCAGCATGGCTCCAGAAAACGATGGTGAATGCGTAACCAGGCCAGCGCAACACAGCTCGGCTGGCTCAGTAAGGTGGAAAGAGTTTAATCTTTTCCGTCATCAGCACTGCTCGTTCTCCGGATCAGTGCCAATGAAGGAAATTAAAAAGCCACCTTGGATTGAAATATTAATGTGGCCAATGTCTGCTTTTAGTGGACTATCATGTTGTTGCGCTCTCTAAAACACGATACCCACATGAAAAAGCTTATACTGCCCTCTAGGGTTAGAATAAGAGGATTACAACTACTCATGTCATAACACTACTTTTAAGCTTGTCTGTCAAGAACCTCAGTGATGCACTAGCTCGACTAGTTCCCGAGGGTGGCAATGTTTACCATCTCTCTGGAACTTGATTGATGAATGTCACTGCGTAGCCAGATATTCAAGTTACATGCTTTCCAGTAAGCTGAGCCTTTGTCCCACCTAATGAAGGATGACATTGCCTTTGGACTTATCTAACCAAGCAAGCATGAAATTAAAAAGTGTAATCGCATATGCAGCAGTTATTAATCACATATTATTTGATAAACTGCATAAGAAAACAAACGGACCACGTTTTTTTTTCAGACCCAAGGTAAATAAGCAGAGATTTAATGATCCTTTTCAAAAGTGAAGAAGGCTCATCTGTCCAAGAGATACCTTTTGCACAAAGAAGAAAAGGCTGTCAGTCATCCCTTTCAACATAAAATATGTTATTCTTTCAAGACCTACCCACCACCCCCCTTTCTCTTCACCTCAAATTCTTTATCCTTCATTGAGCTTTGACCATGATAAATGCTGCCACATAATTCATTCCTCCAAGTATTTTGGAGTATGGCATTACAGATATGTTGCTGCAAGGGTGGAATATGATAGCTCTGAGTACAATGAGATGATAGGTTCAATATGTCTAGTTACTGAAAGCTAAAGCCTGGTCAAATGGGCTCCACAGAAAAGAGCAATATAAGACAAGCGGCTATGGAACCCTGACCTGTTCACCGGACGTGCTACCTGTCCCAGACCTGCTGTGTTCAACTCTATAGAGACAGCAGGAGCGGTAGAGATACTCTTAATAATCAGCTATGAAAAGCCATCAGACATTTACTCCTGAGGTGCTGACTTGTTGCACCCTCGACAACTACTGTGATTATTATTATTTGACCATGCTGGTCATATATGAGCATTTGAACATCTTGGCCATGTTCTGTTATAATCTCCACCCGGCACAGCCAGAAGAGGACTGGCCACACCTCATAGCCTGGTTCCTCTCTAGGTTTCTTCCTAGGTTTTGGCTTTTCTCAGGAGTTTTTCCTAGCCACCGTGCTTCTACACCTGCATTGCTTGCTGTTTGGGGTTTTAGGCTGGGTTTCGGTACAGCACTTTGAGATATCAGCTGATGCAAGAAGGGCTATATAAATACATTTGATTTCAGAGTTCAGTAAATTCCAATATCATGGCTATGACTAATGATTTTAGCTAGGTCAGTCCATTTATTAAGGCTTCTCTGGTTTGCTGTTCTTCTTATAATATGAAAGGTATCACAGCTTTCCTCGACCGAGGGTAGTCTTCAAACTTCTCTTGGTAGTACCTGAAAGAGAATACAGTGTCAGATTGAAGGAATCCTACTGCCATGCTTTTCCATTGTAAAATGCCAACAAGACAGTCCGGGCTTATTGCTTTGCAGAAAGATCTATAGTTGTATCAATACCAGTGAACACGGGTGTATCAGTGTGAGTATGAGCATGAAGAGATTACAGAAGGCTCTTGAGGTTGGACCTGTCAGTACCTGTGGTGGTGGTAGGCCCGCGGTCCAATCGAGCACATGGTGAAAAGGGCAAAGGAGAACGTCGTCAGGGACCACGTTGCTAGGGCATACCCGCACCACTCCAGAATCTCTCCAAAGAAGTTTGCTCCGGAGACATACTCAAACATTCCCCCTGGAATATAAAGTGTCAGACAGTTATTTCAGTACAGTAGTAATGAAGTAGGGTCTGTAAAATACCTTAAAAGTAGGTCACAATATTTCAATCCCTGACCTTTTCAGACCCTACTTCACATCTGTTACATTTTTCTTGACCCAGCACCTCATGTCAAGGGATCCATTGTTTGAATATACTACTTGGATAGTTAATTCAACCCGAAGTTGGGTGAAAACAGATCTGCTGTGGCCTTTTCTGTTTCACTTTTCTCCAGCTTTTTCCGCATGGTTCTGATAATAGTTGCAAGATGTTCCTTTTGAACCTTTCCGTTAAGTAATGGCCCAGAAAGCTGGAATGTTTGCTTCCTGTGTCTGAAGTTTCTTGGCCAAACTTTGAATGCCTTGTGTACGTTGCTCAAAATCTTCTATGACCCTGGTGATTACATTAGCAATGAAAGGCCCAATGCAGAAGTTTCTGGGTAACAATTAAGTACCTTACTGTAATAGAATTTCTAATACAAATGGGCAAAAACAGCTTTTTAGCAACAACAAAAAATCTGTCTCAATCTAGAATTTTGCCAGGACTGTCTGAGTGGGGAGGGGGAAACTGAAAACTAGCTGTTATTGGCAGAGAGGTTTGGAACTCTGTTATTGGTATATTAACCAATTTAGCACATGGTGATATCACCATGGAAAGCCAAAACCAGCAATTATCAGGAAATAGGTTTTTTTTCACACTTACACTTCACACTTTACAGTGTTAGCGTCATTAGCTGTTGTACAGTATGATAAAAAACACAGGAAAAATGCATTTTGACTGCACTGGGCCTTTAAACATCAGCAAAAGGTCACATTGACACCAGAATGTTCCGAATATGCTCTGCTTGTTCTGTTTATCATCACATGGTTGTGTGGACAGTGGCTAAGTAAAGAGTACAGAACATGGTTATTTGGCTAAAGATCCACGTTTTTGCTATTGTTTCACAAGACTGGAACATATGCCGAAACACTGCTGGACATCTGTTATCCAGAATTCCATCTTGTACCTTTTGGAATCTTGTAAACAACCTCTCCGGGTTTTCTCAAATTTAGAAGAATGTGGTCACTGTGAATGTTGATGGCCATTCCCAGGAAAAACATCAGCAAACCTGAAAAAAAAACAATACAGGTGCTTATTGCAAACCAAATTCTAGTTCTATAAAAAACTCAAATGTATGAGCTGTTAAAAGCTTTCATGCTGGCAGAAGCTTGTACAATGCAACCCCAAACTCAGACTGTCAACAAAACATTATTTCTATTCTTGTGGAAGAATATTGTCAAAATAGTCATCCCATATCCTGCTGGGACCAAGAAATGCATGTTTTGAAGAATCTAGCCTCATTAAATGACCAATAAACACACAACATTGGCAAGGAGGAAGCAAATGCAAACTTGTTTCGTCACAGTTCCAGCCTGAAAGCCTCGAAGTTCTCTGGCCAGATTAGAGTCTCCCAGACTGCACGGCTGCTTTTCCTGTTGTGTGTTTTCCTAACCAATTACATTTTTTTTAATGATCTCAGACTTAATCTACAGTAGCTCTAGCAGTTAGCAAATGTTACTCTTTAAAGGTTGAAATTACATTACTTTGTAAATAAATCTATTGCATTTATTTAGGGCTTCGACATAGGATACCAAATGACTGCCAAATGTCTGTGAACATCATCCAGGCACTGTAATATTCTGAATATGGGCTGGGAAAAGACTGCTAAACCATTTCCGCTTGGATCTCAGATCTCACTTACCGGTGCCTAGACGAATGTCGGTCTGCCACGTGTCATCGTACGTGGCACAGTGGAGCATGTAGTGGCCTTGGAGAAAACCGTTGACGGAACAGAAGACTAACGCAGAGAAGACAATGTAGAGAGGGGAAGGGCGGCCTTTGGTCAGCAAGGAGTAGATGAATGTTCTTGTAAAAAACAGAAAAATATTGATTAAAGAAATCAAGTCAAAGATGGGTTAATATAGCACTGCTGTGTACAAACTGTGAGTACCTGGAAGCCATGCAGGGCCGTGTTTCTTAACGTAGATAGAAATAGATTATGTAGAACAAACATTCCCCTGTAACAAGTAGAATAAGGGATCACGTCATCTCTTCATTACATTTCTATCTGCAACTACAAAGTTGTGCCCTATACTGATCGAGTGGGTAGTGTTTAATGGTTCCCCTCCCTTCTCCTTACACCCTGAGCCTCTAGTCAATCTACATACATACTTCCCATTCCCTGTAACATTAGTAAACAGTGGAACAGGATTTTAGTTACATCCAGGGGCACTTCTGTTCTGACTTCTGCTCCTTTCTCTCCTGTTTTTTGAGTAAACTCCAGGTAAGGGCTTATGTGCTTGGTGGCTCATCTCAAAGCCCAGGGTCATGTTCAGTGGGGAAAGTAATATTGCAACATAACTACAAATATTGTTTCTTATTGGACAAGTTCAGGTATTACCTCCCTGTTTCGAAACATTTTCTCCATACTGGACATGACCCTGTTGAGTAAAGTTTGATATGGCAGAGGATGGTGACTAACATACATTCATGTAGGTGTGCTAACCTGGTTTAAGGGCAGTTGTGAGTTTGATGCACGTTCAATTCCCTACCATGTAAATATGTTCACACCCGGTCTCCGTTGAGTGTTCTCCACAGGTTTTGACTATATAAGAGATCAGATAACAGTAGGATTTACTTACTAATGGCATTGCCTACTCCAGATGATTCATTTTTTAAATCATATGAGCAAAAAATATTTAATTTTATTTGGAATGCTAAGCCAGACTAAATTAAATGTGCCTATTTATATTTTACCTTTATTTAACTAGGCAAGTCAGTTAAGACCAAAGTCTTATTTTCAATGATGGCCTAGGAACAGTGTGTTAACTGCCTTGTTCAGGGGCAGAATGACAGATTTTTACCTTGTCAGCTCGGGGATTCGATCTTGCAACCTTTGGGTTACTAGTCCAACACTCTAACCAGTAGGCTTCCTTCCGCGCCAGTTTGGGGGGCTAAAATGATTAAATATAAAATCTTTAAACCTCTCACTAAAAGCTTCACTCATACATAAGTTATACTTAAACCCAAAATGGTTCTCCAGTAGATTATTAAGAAAAGGTTTTTGTTCAAAAATTGATTTTTTTGCCTTCATACAGATTACAACTTTTCATTTCCGACTAATTGAAAATGAAATTTAGTTTAAAGTATTGCCCTTTCTGTCACGTATACTCCCTCCCCAGCCTCTAGGTCATCAGGCTGCTGATTATCCCGCACACCTGTCACCATCATCTCGTGCACCTGCGCCTCATGACACTCACCTAGACTTCCTCACCTCCTTGATTATCTTCCCTATATCTGTCACTCCCCTTGGTTCTTTCCTCAGGTGTTATTGACTCTGTTTTCATGTTGGTGCGTTGTTTGTGTTTTGTGTTAATTGTTTATTTTATTTATTAAAACTCTCACTCCATGAACTTGCTTCCCAACTCTCAGCGCACTCGTTACACTTTCTTAAACAAGCCATACAAAGCTGGTTATAATTTCAGTTTTATCCTCCAGAAAAGATAGAACAAATAATACAACAAATGCTATGGTTAAACTCAAATATAATGAATGATTAATAAAAAAAACATGATGGAATTTTTAATTTTTTAAAATAATATTTATTAATTCTATTATGAATAGAAATGGAGGAGTTATGTCACATATGCAGTTATCGAAAATATATGGGAATATCTGCACAATCCAAATTTACCAGGAGGCAAGTGGAAAAGGGAGAAGGTAGGGAACTTGTTTGCCTGCTGTATATTACATATACAAATTGTCTGAAAGGACTTGGCATAAATAGACAAATATACCAGTTTCATCTGAGGACAAAAAAATGGACAGCTGCGCTATACAGGCTGCAAAATAAATGGGAGGAGATTTTTGATGTACCTATTCCATGGCACATGGTTTATAAACTGCTACAAAAAACTACACTTGACTCAACACTTAGTTTTTCAATTTAAATTATACCAAATTCTTGCCACCAACCTTAGCCAAATACATTTAAACTCAGTTTTCACAATTCCTGACATTTAATCCTAGTAAGAATTTCCTGTCTTTGGTCAGTTAGGATCACCACTTTATTTTACAAATGTGAAATGTCAGAATAATAGTAGAGAGAATTATTTATTTCACCTTTTATTTCTTTCATCACATTTGTATACTTACAGATCGGGGACCAATCTAATGTGTACACATACCTTTGGAAGTAGTGCAGACAGAAGGTCCAGAGAAGAAGGTCTTTGCCCAGGCTGGGCTGTGTGTCAGTGGAGAGCAGAAGGAGCATGGGCACCAGGAAAGAAGGCAGTTCCTGGAGGAACCAGGCCAGCTTGGCAGGACAGGTCCTCCCTCGGGTCCCATCCGAGGTCACGTAGCGTCCATACGGGGTCTGGGTCCTGGTCTGCTGAAGGAGATACGCCACCGCACCGACGATGAACCCCCAGCTGAGGAAGTGGATCACATTCTCCTTGCACTCCATTATTATCCCCCTCTCCTTCTCTCCTTTCTTCTCCTTCTCTTCCTTCAGGTCCTCGTGTCCAGCAACGCTTCCACGGTCTCCACTCTGTCAAGATCGAGTAGCCTCCATCTGTGTATGCTGGTGTGAGACGTGTGTGAATGGGAGAGGCACACTTACTACTCCCAACTCCTCCCCTTTAAAACAACGGGAGTCTCTCATGTTTCAGTCACTGTTGAATCTGAGAAGGGTCATGATCTTGCTGCTTTATGTAAGTAGTTTGTATGTAACTTCTCTGCACTACTATTATTTGAGTGTGAAACATCACCAAGATTTGTTTTATTTTTTTTAAACCTAAGGAATTATTACATTATATACATATTTTCTGTAATTGTTTTTTTAAAGTAAAGGATAACTTACATGTACAATTGCAGAACAAATAGACCTAGACAAAATCATTAACAACATTGCCCTCCAGTCTTTGCCTACCACATATACCACTATACTGATGTTTTTCTAATCATGTGAAAATGATGTGTGATCAGAGTTGGCCCTTGGCGAATCAATCTCCTCAAGAATGTATCAAATCTGCCACGAGGCACTCTGTCTGGAAAGGGGTCAATTGTTTCAAAGGGAGCTTGGTAGTCTTCCAATATCAGTGACATTGTACTGTGAGAGAAGAGCAGGTTTTGGTACTCACGCATAACAGGGATTACATAATCAGATTACAAAAATGAAGTAACTGTAATGGGACCAAATTACTTTAAATAAATTGTTTAATCGGATAACAGTTACATTCTTAAAAACAGCTGATTACATTTTAGATTATTACTCCATATAATATCAAGATGCAAGTGTTTGCCTCAAAAACACTAAAATGGCAGGTTTTCTGAAAGCTGTGCTGAGCCACACAGCCCGGGAATTTGATATTTTCTAATCTATTTGAAAACTCAAAAATGGCCAAATTTGCTCTCCTTGGTTGCTTTCCACTGAAATTATTTTTAAACCAAAAACGTCAAATCCCCACGTATGGAGAACTGAATCGTCCCACCTTTCATCAGGATCTTTGTGTGAAAAGGACAGTAGTCAACACAGCTCCATCCAGTTCATATCTCATGCACTGGGATGACACACATGTCAGATCAAATCAAATTGTATTTGTCACATGCGCCAAACACAACAGGTGTTGATCTTACCGTGAAATGCTTACTTTACAAGCCCTTAACCAACAATGCAGTGCAAGAAAGAGTTAAGAAAATATTTACTAAATAAACTAAAGTAAAAAATAATACAAACTAACACAATAAAATAACAATAACGAGGCTATATACCGGGTGTACCGGTACCGAGTCAATGTGTGTTTGGACCATGATAGTTTGTTGGTGATGTGGACACCAAGGACCTTGAAACTCGACTTACTCAGCTAAATCTCTATTTTCCTTGAAAATGTGTACACTAAAACCTACCTGTCTGTTTTTGCAGAGAGATTTACACTACCGTTCAAAAGTTTGGGGTCACTTAGAAATGTCCTTGTTTTTGAAAGAAAAGCACATTTTTTGTCCATTAAAATAACATCAATTTGATACAGTGTAGACATTGTTGATGTTGTAAATGACTATTGTAGCAAGAAACGGCAGATTTCTTTTATGGAATATCTACATAGGTGTACAGAGGCCCATTATCAGCAACCATCACTCCTGTGTTCCAATGGAACATTGTGTTAGTTAATTGATCATTAGAAAACCCTTTTACAATTATGTTAGCACAGTGTCGTGGAGAATCGTTTCAAAATATAACACTTACAAGAACTTGTGAGTTCAATATAGGCTTTTAATACAAACATATCAGAAGCCTAGATGGTCCGCGGAACACACACTTTCCCAGAGCACTGGCTCTGTATTTATACACACACAGCATATGAGCCAATTCCACACGTTAATGAAGTTACTTCCCTCAGGTCATCTGCCACCATTATCTTTCAGTCCAGGCTTCCTGCTTGTTCATGCCCAATAACGCCTGTATCCACTCTTGATTAGATTACAATGGTGGCAGGACCCTTTCATGTCCTAAGAATGATACAGTGGGGCAAAATAGTATTTAGTCAGCCACCAATTGTGCAAGTTCTCCCACTTAAAAAGATGAGAGAGGCCTGTAATTTTCATCATAGGTACACTTCAACTATGACAGACAAAATGAGAAGAAAAAAAATCCAGAAAATCACATTGTAGGATTTTGAATTAATTCATTTGCAAATTATGGTGGAAAATAAGCATTTGCTCACCTACAAACAAGCAAGATTTCTGGCTCTCACAGACCTGTAACTTCTTCTTTAAGAGGCTCCTCTCTCCTCCACTCGTTACCTGTATTAATGGCACCTGTTTGAACTTGTTATCAGTATAAAAGACACCTGTCCACAACCTCAAACAGTCACACTCCAAACTCCACTATGGCCAAGACCAAAGAGCTGTCCAAGGACACCAGAAACAAAATTGTAGAACTGCACCAGGCTGGGAAGACTGAATCTGCAATAGGTAAGCAGCTTGGTTTGAAGAAATCAACTGTGGGAGCAATTATTAGGAAATGGAAGACATACAAGACCACTGATAATCTCCCTCGATCTGGGGCTCAACGCAATATCTCTCAAAATGATCACAGGAACGGTGAGCAAAAATCCCAGAACCACACGGAGGGACCTAGTGAATGACCTGCAGAGAGCTGGGACCAAAGTAACAAAGCCTACCATCAGTAACACACTACGCCGCCAGGGACTCAAATCCTGCAGTGCCAGACGTGTCCCCCTGCTTAAGCCAGTACATGTCCAAGCCCATCTGAAGTTTGCTAGAGAGCATTTGGATGATCCAGAAGAAGATTGGGAGAATGTCATATGGTCAGATGAAACCAAAATATAACTTTTTGGTAAAAACTCAACTCGTCGTGTTTGGAGGACAAAGAATGCTGAGTTGCATCCAAAGAGCACCATACCTACTGTGAAGCATGGGGGTGGAAACATGATGCTTTGGGGCTGTTTTTCGGCAAAGGGACCAGGACGACTGATCCGTGTAAAGGAAAGAATGAATGGATGTATCGTGAGATTTTGAGTGAAAACCTCCTTCCATCAACAAGGGCATTGAAGATGAAACATGGCTGGGTCTTTCAGCATGACAATGATCCCAAAAACACCGCCCGGGCAACGAAGGAGTTGCTTCGTAAGAAGCATTTCAAGGTCCTGGAGTGGCCTAGCCAGTCTCCAGATCTCAACCCCATAGAAAATCTTTGGAGGGAGTTGAAAGTCCGTGTTGCCCAGCAACAGCCCCAAAACATCACTGCTCTAGAGGAGATCTGCACGGAGGAATGGGCCAAAATACCAGCAGCAGTGTGTGAAAACCTTGTGGCTGTGGAAAGAGTTTCTCTCGACTGGGCCAGTTAAAAAGACACCAAGTTAATCATAAAGGAGAGAAGCCTTATCACTGATCTGACTGTAGATGTATTTATTTTTTTATCAACAGCTGAGCTAAAAGGGTCATCAGAGAACACACAGAGGAGAGAAGCCTTACTTCTTCTCTTAATGTGGCAAGAGTTTCTCCCGATTGGGCAATGTAAAAACACACCAACAGATACACACTTGAGAGAAGCCTTATCACTGCACTGACTGTGAGAAGAGATTCTACAGATTGGTGTCTTTTTAAATGGCCCAATGTATACATAAAGGAGAGAAGTCTCATCAGTTTTCTCAGACCAGCTAAGATTAGTCACTCTACTTAATTCTCATCCCATAAAATAATTGGCAACTTTGAATTGGATCAAATGAAGAAAGCGTAGAACACTCTTGTAATCCTATTGTTTCTCACTGTGAGAACCGTGCAGAAAGAAGGGAGCATTCTAGAATGGTAGCCTCTCTTCTCTTTACTGATCAGTGTGCACCTTGTCAGGTTGTATGTTTTGTTAGCTTCTACTGTAAAGATATTGAGACCTTGGATTGCAATTATGATTGAATATCCTCCGTGAGGCGTCTCACTATGGAGTCTGATGGTTGACTGGGTGGTGCTGCTTCCCTCTGCAGTTTTCTGTGGGAATAAGCTTGTATACACAACATATACTGAGTGCACAAAACATTAAGGACACCTGCTCTTTCCATAACATAGACTGTTTCTGAACAGCACTTTGTGACATCGGCTGATGTAAAAAGGGCTTTATAAATACATTTGATGATTTGATGATGAAGACTTACAGAAAACATTTGACCTCTGTCATTGCCAACAAAGGGTATATAACAAAGTATTGAGATAATAATATAGTATTGACCAAATACTTATTTTCCACCATAATTTGCAAATAAATTCATTAAAAATCCTATAATGTGATTTTCTGATTTTTTTTCTCATTTTGTCTGTCATAGTTGAAGTGTACCTATGATGAAAATTACAGGTCTCTCTCATCTTTTTAAGTGGGAGAACTTGCACAATTGGTGGCTGACTAAATACTTTTTTGCCCCACTGTATATGTACTATGTCTATAGTCCATCAGTTGGTCATTTGGCTGGCACCCTCCTTTGTGTGTCCCTCTGATCTCGGTATGTCCAGCTGTCCTATGCACTCATGGCCTTGCTTTGGTTTCCTGTCCTCTACAATAGACAATGCATTTTACCCTAAACATTTATGCATTTTATGGCTTTGGCCATTATGTCTGTTATTTCTTGGTTTCCTGTTTTTACCAGAATGGCAAATGCACTCTAAGTGTGTCCTCTTGTGGTCTAAAGTACACCTTTGCTATACAGTATTATGTTTGTCCCTATATGTACCGTTTGCTCCCACAACAGCTGAAAACTGGCCTTTAGACTAGTTGAGTATCTGGAGCATCAGCATTTGTGGGTACGATTACAGGCTCAAAATGGCCAGAAACAAATAACGTTCTTCTGAAACTCATCAGTCTATTCTTGTTCTGAGAAATGAAGGCTATTCCATGGGAGAAATTGCCAAGAAACTGAAGATCTCGTTCCACGCTGTGCATTACTCCCTTCACAGAACAGTGCAAAATGGCTCTAACCAGAAGAGGAGTGGGACAATGACCCAAAGCACAGCTCCAAACTATTTTTTTATTTAACCTTTATTTAACCAGGTAGGCTAGTTGAGAACAAGTTCTCATTTGCAACTGCGACCTGGCCAAGATAAAGCATAGCAGTGTGAACAGACAACACAGAGTTACACATGGAGTAAACAATTAACAAGTCAATAACACAGTAGAAAAAAAGGGGCAGTCTATATACAATGTGTGCAAAAGGCATGAGGAGGTAGGCAAATAATTACAATTTTGCAGATTAACACTGGAGTGATAAATGATCAGATGGTCATGTACAGGTAGAGATATTGGTGTGCAAAAGAGCAGAAAAGTAAATAAATAAAAACAGTATAAAAACAGTATGGGAATGAGGTAGGTGAAAATGGGTGGGCTATTTACCAATAGACTATGTACAGCTGCAGCGATCGGTTAGCTGCTCAGATAGCTGATGTTTGAAGTTGGTGAGGGAGATAAAGTCTCCAACTTCAGCGATTTTTGCAGTTCGTTCCAGTCACAGGCAGCAGAGTACTGGAACGAAAGGCGGCCAAATGAGGTGTTGGCTTTAGGGATGATCAGTGAGATACACCTGCTGGAGCGCGTGCTACGGATGGGTGTTGCCATCGTGACCAGTGAACTGAGATAAGGCGGAGCTTTACCTAGCATGGACTTGTAAATGACCTGGAGCCAGTGGGTCTGGCGACGAATATGTAGCGAGGGCCAGCCGACTAGAGCATACAAGTCGCAGTGGTGGGTGGTATAAGGTGCTTTAGTGACAAAACGGATGGCACTGTGATAGACTGCATCCAGTTTGCTGAGTAGAGTGTTGGAAGCCATTTTGTAGATGACATCGCCGAAGTCGAGGATCGGTAGGATAGTCAGTTTTACTAGGGTAAGCTTGGCGGCGTGAGTGAAGGAGGCTTTGTTGCGGAATAGAAAGCCGACTCTTGATTTGATTTTCGATTGGAGATGTTTGATATGAGTCTGGAAGGAGAGTTTGCAGTCTAGCCAGACACCTAGGTACTTATAGATGTCCACATATTCAAGGTCGGAACCATCCAGGGTGGTGATGCTAGTCGGGCATGCGGGTGCAGGCAGCGATTGGTTGAAAAGCATGCATTTGGTTTTACTAGCGTTTAAGAGCAGTTGGAGGCCACGGAAGGAGTGCTGTATGGCATTGAAGCTCGTTTGGAGGTTAGATAGCACAGTGTCCAATGACGGGCCGAAAGTATATAGAATGGTGTCGTCTGCGTAGAGGTGGATCAGGGAATCGCCCGCAGCAAGAGCAACATCATTGATATATACAGAGAAAAGAGTCGGCCCGAGAATTGAACCCTGTGGCACCCCCACAGAGACTGCCAGAGGACAGGACAGCATGCCCTCCGATTTGACACACTGAACTCTGTCTGCAAAGTAATTGGTGAACCAGGCAAGGCAGTCATCCGAAAAACCGAGGCTACTGAGTCTGCCGATAAGAATATGGTGATTGACAGAGTCGAAAGCCTTGGCAAGGTCGATGAAGACGGCTGCACAGTACTGTCTTTTATCGATGGCGGTTATGATATCGTTTAGTACCTTGAGTGTGGCTGAGGTGCACCCGTGACCGGCTCGGAAACCAGATTGCACAGCGGAGAAGGTACGGTGGGATTCGAGATGGTCAGTGACCTGTTTGTTGACTTGGCTTTCGAAGACCTTAGATAGGCAGGGCAGGATGGATATAGGTCTATAACAGTTTGGGTCCAGGGTGTCTCCCCTTTGAAGAGGGGGATGACTGCGGCAGCTTTCAATCCTTGGGGATCTCAGACGATATGAAAGAGAGGTTGAACAGGCTGGTAATAGGGGTTGCGACAATGGCGGCGGATAGTTTCAGAAATAGAGGGTCCAGATTGTCAAGCCCAGCTGATTTGTACGGGTCCAGGTTTTGCAGCTCTTTCAGAACATCTGCTATCTGGATTTGGGTAAAGGAGAACCTGGAGAGGCTTGGGCGAGGAGCTGCGGGGGGGGCGGAGCTGTTGGCCGAGGTTGGAGTAGCCAGGCGGAAGGCATGGCCAGCCATTGAGAAATGCTTATTGAAGTTTTCGATAATCATGGATTTATCGGTGGAGACCGTGTTACCTAGCCTCAGTGCAGTGGGCACCTGGGTGGAGGTGCTCTTGTTCTCCATGGACTTCACAGTGTCCCAGAACTTTTTGGAGTTGGGGCTACAGGATGCAAACTTCAGCCTGAAGGAGCTGGCCTTAGCTTTCCTGACTGACTGCGTGTATTGGTTCCTGACTTCCCTGAACAGTTGCATATCACGGGGACTATTCGATGCTATTGCAGTCCGCCACAGGATGTTTTTGTGCTGGTCGAGGGTAGTCAGGTCTGGAGTGAACCAAGGGCTGTATCTGTTCTTGGTTCTGCATTTTTTGAACGGCGCATGCTTATCTAAAATGGTGAGGAAGTTACTTTTAAAGAATGACCAGGCATCCTCAACTGACGGGATGAGGTCAATGTCCTTCCAGGATACCCGGGCCAGGTCGATTAGAAAGGCCTGCTCACAGAAGTGTTTTAGGGAGCGTTTGACAGTGATGAGGGGTGGTCGTTTGACTGCGGCTCTGTGGCGGATACAGGCAATGAGTCACTGATTGCTGAGATCCTGGTTGAAGACAGCGGAGGTGTATTTGGAGGGCCAGTTGGTCAGGATGACGTCTATGAGGGTGCCCTTGTTTACAGAGTTAGGGTTGTACCTGGTGGGTTCCTTGATGATTTGAGTGAGATTGAGGGCATCTAGCTTAGATTGTAGGACTGCCGGGGTGTTAAGCATATCCCAGTTTAGGTCACCTAACAGAACAAACTCTGAAGCTAGATGGGGGGCGATCAATTCACAAATGGTGTCCAGGGCACAGCTGGGAGCTGAGGGTGGTCGGTAGCAGGCGGCAACAGTGAGAGTCTTATTTCTGGAGAGAGTAATTTTCAAAATTAGTAGTTCGAACTGTTTGGGTATGGACCTGGAAAGTATGACATTACTTTGCAGGCTATCTCTGCAGTAGACTGCAACTCCTCCCCCTTTGGCAGTTCTATCTTGACGGAAAATGTTATAGTTGGGTATGGAAATCTCAGAATTTCTGGTGGCCTTCCTGAGCCAGGATTCAGACACGGCAAGGACATCAGGGTTAGCAGAGTGTGCTAAAGCAGTGAGTAAAACAAACTTAGGGAGGAGGCTTCTGATGTTGACATGCATGAAACCAAGGCTTTTTCGATCACAGAAGTCAACAAATGAGGGTGCCTGGGGACATGCAGGGCCTGGGTTTACCTCCACATCACCCGCGGAACAGAGAAGGAGTAGTATGAGGGTCCGGCTAAAGGCTATCAAAACTGGTCGCCTAGAGCGTTGGGGGCAGAGAATAAGAGGAGCAGGTTTCTGGGCATGGTAGAATATATTCAGGGCATAATGCGCAGACAGGGGTATGGTGGGGTGCGGGTACAGCGGAGGTAAGCCCAGGCACTGGGTGATGATGAGAGAGGTTGTATCTCTGGACGTGCTGGTTGTAATGGGTGAGGTCACCGCATGTGTGGGAGGTGGGACAAAGGAGGTAACAGGGGTATGAAGAGTGGAACTAGGGGCTCCATTGTGAACTAAAACAATGATAACTAACCTGAACAACAGTATACAAGGCATATTGACATTTGAGAGAGACATACAGCGAGGCATACAGTAATCACAGGTGTTGAATTGGGAAAGCTAGCTAAAACAGTAGGCGAGGCTAATCAGCTAGCACAACAAACAGCAGGTAAAATGGCGTTGACTAGGCAACGGGGCCTAGCAAGAACTATTTAGGGAAAAAGCAGTCCGCTGGTATTGTGTCTATAATGGAGTGGTCAGCACAGTCACCGGATCTCAACCCTATTGAGCTGTTGTGGGTGTAGCTTGACTGTATGGTAAGTAAGAAGTGTCCATCAAGCCAATCCAACTTGTGGCATGTAATTCAGGAAGCATGGTGTGAAATCTCTTCAGATTGCCTCAACAAATTGACAACTAGAATGCCGCAATTATTATTTCAATTAAAAGTCATTATTTATAACCTTGTCAATCTCTTGACTATATTTCCTATTCATTTTTCTACTCATTTCATGTATGTTTTCATGGAAACAAGGACATTTCTAAGTGACCCCAAACTTTTGAACGGTAGTGTACATGTTTTTGCCATTGTATTTACACAATTGAACATCCAAATCATGAAATAATCTCTTGGATTCATTGCATCTTTTGTTATTGAAGTCTTTATCGTACCAGACAGTTATGTTAGGGTGAGTCAGACATTCAAATGACCATTTCCTCTTTTACTGGCCAGCACGGTGTAGTAGGCATATTATTGCACATCAGATAATGAGGGTTGGGAATAGGGTTGCACATTTTGGGGAATATGTGGGAATTAATGGAACTATTTGCAAATGAATATTAATACCATTTAAATGTAGATGTTTTTTGCATTGGATATACTGTATTTTTTTTATTTTTATTAAACAGGTATAGAAACAGGTGAATTAACACTCCTCAGTTAGCAGGCTCAAGCAAGCAAAAACCCACATGGTAGTAAAAACTAACCAGCAGAAATTTTAACAAGTTAGAAATGATTTAAACCCACTTTGCTGTATGCTATTATTTGCTAGTTAACAAAAAATAATGTATGTCATATAAAATATATTCACCCCACCCAGTATTGTAATCAAATCTTACCAGAAAGCATGTAGTCCTTGGCTCAGACAGTGTAATAGTGTGGGCTCAATAGCATCTCATTAGTGTGTAAGATCTTGAGAATCAGCTGTGCATGTGATGGAAGAATGCACTGTGCATGCAGAGGGTTGCAATTCCATTAAATTGGGGATAGTTTAACCAAAATATGCCACAAGACCTAGAAATGATTTGTGTATCCCACAAAAAAAGGTTTACTGTTATAAGCTAACATTTTTGATGAATGTAAGCAAAATTCTCCAAATTCCCGGTCTTAACTTCCCATGGAGAATTTCGGACACTTTGCAACCCTAGTTGGGAATGCTTTCCCTGGAACTCGTGACAGTGAATCTGACCTTTCAGCTGGTATGCCATTTAATCAAGAAGATGCAGCAGACAGGTAAGTCAGCACTTGCCCGAAGATGCTGTGGAGTTGGGAGAGGAGTTAAAGAGGAAACTGATTGGTCTGCAGCATAAACTGAGGAGGCAGGTGCTGTCTAACCAATGAAGTAATCCACTAAATTGTTCCACATTTCTTAACTGTTTTGAATGATTTAATGTTTCAAAGACATACAGTCCCTAAAGAAAGTCTCTTGAACTTTTACATTTTGTGTCAGTGCCTCGGAGTTTCATTCATCCCCCCACACTTATCTACACACCATACTCCACACTTTTAAGGAGAATTTGTTTTTATTCTGGAAAAAAAATGATATATAAAAAATACAAAACTGAAGTATCATAATTGGATAAGTCTCCACCCCCCTGAGTTAATACTTGGTCTGTTGGGATAGGTCTCTACCACCTTTTCACACCTGGAGTTGGCGATATTCATCCATTCTTCTTCACAAAACTGTTCAAGCTCTGTCAAGTTCCTTGGGGAGCGTTGATTGGATTTAAGTCGGGACTCTGACTGGGACATTTGCCTTTTTATTCCTTAGCCACACCACTGTAGCTTTGGCTGTTTGCTTCAGGTCATTGTCATGCTGATAGGTGAACTTCCATCCCAGTATCAGCTTTCTTGCAGAGGGCAGCAGGTTTTCCTCAAAGGTTTTTCTGTACATTGCTCCATTTATTTTCCCTTCTATTCTGGGGTCTTATTTATAAATGTTGTGTCCATTTTAAAGTAATTAAATATCACTTTCTTTAAAGACTGCACTCACAAAAACATTGATTTATAAACTCGACGCACATCATACATTCACACGTTTCAGACCTGTCGTAAAACTGCGCGCATGAATGAACATTATGACTCTGCCTGAATAATGACCACCATTTACCTTTTATGGTGAGAATAACGCCCTTATTTGCTGTATACTTTGGAAGTATTGTAATTAGGCCAACACAGGAACTAAAGGAAATAGCAATTGCGAACTTGATCTAATGTCTTTCAAGGTTGTAATGATGTGCGCTGAGAGTCGGGAAGCAAGTTCAGGGAGTGAGTGTTTTAATACATAAACGGTACATAATACAAAACAAGAAACTCAAACATGAAACTGAAAAGATAACGCCTGGGGAAGGAACCAAAGGGAGTGACATATATGGAAGGTAACGTAGGTGATGGAGTCCAGGTGAGTCTGATAACGCACAGGTGCGCATAACGATGGTGACAGGTGTGCACCATAACGAGCAGCCTGGTGACCTAGAGGCCGGAGAGGGAGCACAGGTGACAGAGGTGCTGAAAGAATATTTTCTATTGCAGTGACATTTGCTGTATCTGAAAGACAAACATGATTGCAAATTGTTGTGGACCTGTAAACCTATCGTTTGAATTCAATAATTTTTTGCATTAACTTTTTCCGGAACCTAAATATGCTGCAATACCCTCAAATTCTGAAACATTGTCTGCTAATTGTTTTTCTTCTATACATTAGGCCTACTTACAGTGGTAGCCTGTGCACTTCCATGCAAAATATCAACTGTCTGTTCACCTGGTAAATTATACTGTATGTTATAAGGCTACTTTTGCATCCTGCAATGCTATACTACACTAGAAACTGCATGGCCTACATCAAGTTCAGTTTTTATTAATGCCAACTTTTGCGTGAACTGGCGCACACGTTTTAGGGCATATTTTGTGCTTACACAACATTTATAAATGAGGCCCCTGATGAGTGCCACAGTCCTTGACGATGAGAAACATCCCCATAACAGGATGCTGCCACCACCATGCTTCACAGTAGGGACCGTATTGTTTGGGTGATGTGCCATGTTGGATTTGGGCCAAAATTACGCTTTGCATTTAGGCCAAAAAGTTTAGTTGGGATATAATGAGTAATGGCTTCTTTCTTGCCACCCTATCATACATGCCAGATTTGTGGAGCAGAGGAGGCTGGTCGGAGGAGCTATAGGAGGACATTCTCATTGTAATGTCTGGAATGGAATAAATGGAAACTGAGTCAAACATGGTTTCCATATGTTTGATGGTACCACATGTTTGATACCGTTACATTTATTCCTTTCCAGGCATTACAATGAGCCTGTCCTCCTATATCTCCCCCCACCAGCCTCCACTATTGTGGAGTGCTTGGGATATTGTTGTCACATGCGCACTTTGACCAGTCTTGGCGATAAAAGCCTGTAGCTCTTTCAAAGTTGTCATTGGACTCTTGGTAGACTCTGATCAGTCTCCTACTTGCTCGCTCTTACAGTATTGAGGGACGGCCTGATCTGGGGAATTAACCTAAAGGGAGTGCCAGATAAAGGGGAGGTAATGAGTGAGGTAATGGAGTCCAGGTGTGCCTCATGATGCGCAGGTGCGCGTAACAATAGTTGCCAGGTCCGGCAAGGTCGAACGCCAGAGGGGAAGAGTGGGAATAGGCGTGACAGTAAACCCCCACCCCCGACGCACGGCTCCAGCCGCAGGAAACGTCTGCCAGAGGGACGGCCCCAAGGACAGAGAGCGGGCCTGTCCGGGTAGCGAAGATGGATATCACGGATGATGTTGGGATCCAGAATGTCCTCCACCGGAACCCAACACCGCGCCTCTGGGCCATACTGGAGCCGACCCCCACAACGTCGGGTGTCTAGTGGGGATCTTACGACATAGGGGATGGAGGGGTGTCATGGGACAGCATCAGTCAGGGGACCAGGAACCACCAGCCTGAGAAGGGAGACATGAAAAGAAGGTGAGATACAGTAGTCACTGGGAAGCTGTAACCTATACGTCACCTTGTTGACCCTCCGGAGAACCTTGAACAGCCCCACAAATCGGGGGCTTGACTTCTTGCAGGGCAGGCGAAGTTGGAGGTTCCTGGTAGAGAGCCAGACACAATCCCCAGGATGGAACACGGGAGTCTCACTGCTGTGGCAGTCTGCCTGCTACTTCTGACAGTGGACGGTGCGCTGGAGTCTCACTTTAGCGTTGCTCCACACTTCTTCTGCGCGCCTGAACCACTCACCACCGCAGGAGCTTCGGACTGTTCCGGGGTCCATGGAGCCAAGGCTGTCTGAAAACCAAAAACACACTGGAAGGGAGTCAGCCCAGTGGAAGAGTGACAATACAAATGATGGGCGTACTCCACCCATGGAAGAATTCGGGCCCACTCTCCCTGCTGGTCCTGGCGGTGACTCCTCAGGAACCTCCCCAGCTCCTGGTTCATCCTCTCCACCTGCACGTTAGACTGAGGCCTATACCCGGAAGTGAGGCTGACCATAACCCGGAGCTTCTCCATAAAGGCTCTCCATACCTGTGATGTGAATTGGAGGCCATCGTCGGAGACGATGTCCCCCGGAAGGCCATAATACCGGAAGACCTGCTGGAATAGTGCCTCAGTGACCTGGAGAGAAGTAGGGAGATCAGAGAGAGGGATGAAACAACAGGATTTGGAAATTATATCCACAACCACTAAAATGGTTGTCACGCCCTGGCCTTAGTTATGTGTTTTCTTTATTATGTTGGTTAGGCCAGGGTGTGACGTGGGTGATTTATTGTGTTTCGTCTTGTCTAGGGGTTTATTAGATTTATGGGGTTGTGTTCAGTGTAGTTGTATAGTTAAGTATATGGTTGCCTAGAGTGGTTCTCAATCAGAGGCAGGTGTTTATCGTTGTCTCTGATTGGGAACCATATTTAGGCAGCCATATTCTTTGGGTATTTTGTGGGTGGTTGTTTCCTGTCTCTGTGTTCTCTGCACCAGTGAGGACTGTTTCGGTTTTGCCACGTTTTCTTATTTTTTATTTGTATAGTGTTTTCGTCTTTATTAAAGATGCTTAACAATAACCACGCTGCATTTTGGTCCTCCTTTCCTTCCCAGGAAGAAAACCATTACAATGGTGGTGAAACCGTCAGAGGATGGGAGATCAGTGACAAAGTCAGTGGATAGATGAGACCAGAGATTCTGAGGCACGTGTTGGGGAAGAATCAGAATTAGTTAGGTAACATTCATAAATAAGATGTTTTATGTACATAATAATGCTTACGTGAGATATGTCATTAGGATGTCTTCTTTTGGATAATACTGTTGGCAGTTTGCAGTTATCCCTTCTCTGCTAGGGCTTAGTCACTAGGGGCCCACAGAGGGGAGAGGTCAGACTTGTCTTCATATGGGAATGTGTCTGTAACTATTGTATGTCCCCTCTGAGGTTACCCTTATCTTGATCTAGTATATGACCTAAGAGGCTCACTGTTTTAGTGAGCTTGTCCAGGAGGGGGTGTATTTGAGATGGGAGTATCTAGAATTGACAATTGATATATGCCATTGGATGAGGTAATGTTTTGGTCCTAAGTGGTACCAAGAACGAGATAAGAACTTTGTTTAGGAGACCAAACTGAACAATAATTTATAGCTAATGCTATCTAGCTATGGGATACTCCTCTTTCAAGTAAAATGTTATTTGTGTAATGTTCCTAAGATCTGTTATTCGTCATGGGAGTTGAGATGGGTGTGTCTTGGCTATGAATGATACTAAGAACTGTTTTGTAAGCACTCTCAGATAATTAATTTATAGACACTGAATTGATCTGAGAATCACAGGGCTTATGGTGAAGCTCATATAATTAAATATGGACTTTATAATATAACTCTGACTTGTGTGTGGTTTGCTCTCTCATGATTTGGTAATATAGGAAATTTCCACAACACACGGGAAGGAGTTTCCATGCTGGAGCGTGCCGGTGGGATTCGGTTTGAGCACATATGTTACAAGAGTTGATGTATCGAATAACGTCCTGCGCCAAGGTAGGCCACCAATACTTCTCGGAGATAGATTGAGTAGTATGAGAAATAACTGGATGTCCAACGACGACAGCTGTGTGTGCCCAGGTCAGCAGCCGATCCATTGGTGCAGGCTCCCTCTCCAAAGCCTGGCAAATAACCACATCTACATCCCAGACCACAGGGGCTACAACTCGAGAGGAAGGGGCTACGACTCGAGAGGAAGGGGGCATTCATTACAGGACCCTCTCCCGAATCATGGAGACGGGACAGGGCATCGGTTTTGGTGTTCTTTGAACCTGGGCGATAGGTCAGTGTGAAGTCAAATCTCGTAAATAAAAGGGCCCACCTTGCTTGGTGTGGATTCAGCTTCCTCGCTGTTCGTATGAACTCCAGGTTCCGATGGTCAATGAGGATAACGAATGGGTCCTTGGCGCCCTCCAGCCAGTCTCCACTCCTCTAATGCAAACTTCACAGCCAGGAGCTCTCAATCACCGATGTCGTAATTCCTCTCTGCAGGGGACAGTTTCTTAGAGTAATACGCACAAGGATACAATTTTTGTGGATTACCTTGTCGTTGAGACAGAACTGCCCCCACGCCCACCTCTGAAGCATCCACCTCCACCACAAAGGGTATCGTGGGATCTGGATGTTTGAGCAATGGGGCGGAGGTGAAACATCCCTTCAGTAGGTGGAAGGCCTCGTCAGCTGCTGTACTCCACACCAACCTATGGGGACTACCCTTGAGGGGAGAGGAGTAGCGATGGTGCTAAAGTTCCTGATGAAACAGCCTCCTCGCGCAGTCCTCTTCTGAATAGTGTACGAAGTGCCGGTTCATTCCATCCGTTGGATGCTGCTACTGTCCGGAAGGTGAGGGCGTACTCAGCAGCAGTCTGGTCCTCCTGCCATAGTTGGAGTAGGTGCTCAACCCCCTCTCTGCCCTCCAGTGGATGATCGAAGATATCTCTGAACAGAGCCATGAACCCTTCATAGGAATCCATCTCCTCCTCTCCTCTCTCCCAGACGGCTGTGCCCCATTACAACACCCTCCCAGTTAGCAGAGAAATAACCTTGGCATCCTTGGATCTATGTGGTTGGGGCTCCCATCCAGTGCGAAAAGTAGAGGGAGCACTGTAGTAGGAAGCCACAGCATTTAGATGGGGTGCCGCCATATTTATCCTGGAGGGGCAAACAGGATTCACTGACCTGGGCGGGTTGCTGAATGTGCTGGTGTGATGCTTGCTGGGTTGACTGGTGGTAGAGTGTCCTCCGCTAGTTGAAGTCAACGCCTTTCGGGTATGTTAAAGACGTTGAACACTGCGAAGAACCTCTTCCATAGCCATCCCCAGTTGCGCCAGCTGGTCATGGTGTTGACGAAGTAGGTATCCCTGTTCACTGACAGTTGCCAGGACCGGTGGTTAGTAAACCGGCGATGTTGAACATCGGAGGGGAGGAGTGGGAGTAGACGTGACACCTTGGTTCTCATGGTTGAGTGTTTGCTTTGCAATTCACTACACAGGAACTGCTGAATTGATCCTGAAATCATGTGAAATCACTGCAATTTAACACAGGTGGAGGCCAATTAACTTGGTGTGTGATTTTGAAGGTGACTGGTTACACCTGAGCTAATTTAGGATTGCTATTACAAAGGGGTGGACACTTATCCAACCAAGCTATTTCAGTTTGAATTTGTTTTGATTTCCCCCCTTCAGTTGGAAGTTGTGGGGTAGGATGTGTAGATCAGTGGAGGCTCCTCAAAGGAGTTGGGAGAGTACCATCCTCAGTGAATTTCATAAAAATAGTGAAACATTAAGTTATTATTTTTAGATAATACTAAATATATTCACATCACTAAATAAATAATAGATGAAAACACACTGTTTTGCAATGAAGGTCTACAGAAGCTTCAACAGCATTCTCTGGAGTAGCACCATGGTGTAGCTGGAGGACAGCTAGTTTCCATCCTCCTCTGGGTACATTGCAATGTTCCCTACATTTTTCAGCACTGAGCAAATTTCAGGTCTGCTGAGCACAACAAATTCTGTGCAACTTTCAGTGTGCGTTTACTGTGAACACTTAGGCTGTACCCACTTTAAGTTACAGTTTCAGACAGTGGTTAAGTAGGCTACTGTGGCTATTTGATCATAATGTAGACTTACCAGAGCAGCATCTCATTTAAAAAAAATTGAAAATGCATCCCATAATATTTTAAGATGGAAACAGCTGTTCTATCCTTCAGCCTACAGTAGAAGCCAATGTGTGATGTTCAATGTAGGCCTATATTCTATGAAACAAAAAAACAAAAACATGCAGGTCTTGACATTAACCTGTGTATCAACTTTTTCTTCAGACAAAGAGGTGACTGAGAATGTTGTTGTTTGATGCAAGAAAGCACTTTACTAAATAAATTGCATTATTATTCCCATGCCATTATTACAGAGAATCAGACAAATTATGGATATGAACAAATGTGCACGTGGCTACATACAGCTCTCACTTTGATCTGAAAACAAGCTAATCTACTCACGACCACTCATGCTGTAAACACAGTCCAGTTCAAAGTGAATGGCACAGATCCATATATGGCAATGGTCTATTTGTATATAGGCCCAATGCAGCTCTGATTGGTTATGCCGCACCAGTCTGTAGAGTATGGGCTGAGTCATGTGTGTCAATAGAATCCTACTCCGATGCATTCTGCCTACAAGAAAATCTCTTTCAAAGTTAGTTTTGCATACAAAGTCTTGAATAGTTTGTTGTGTTTCGGTATGTTGCATTGAAAGTAGCTAATATTACGTTGATTCAATCACAATTCCCACAGTAACGGGAAACGTTGTCTCAGGATGGTAAGTTGGTGGTTGAAGATATCCCTCTAGTGGTGTGGGGGCTGTGCTTTGGCAAAGTGGGTGGGGTTATATCCTTCCTGTTTGGCCCTGTCCGGGGGTGTCCTCGGATGGGGCCACAGTGTCTCCTGACCCCTCCTGTCTCAGCCTCCAGTATTTATGCTGCAGTAGTTTATGTGTCGGGGGGCTAGGGTCAGTTTGTTATATCTGGAGTACTTCTCCTGTCCTATTCGGTGTCCTGTGTGAATCTAAGTGTGCGTTCTCTAATTCTCTCCTTCTCTCTTTCTTTCTCTCTCTCGGAGGACCTGAGCCCTAGGACCATGCCCCAGGACTACCTGACATGATGACTCCTTGCTGTCCCCAGTCCACCTGGCCATGCTGCTGCTCCAGTTTCAACTGTTCTGCCTTACTATTATTCAACCATGCTGGTCATTTATGAACATTTGAACATCTTGGCCACGTTCTGTTATAATCTCCACCCGGCACAGCCAGAAGAGGACTGGCCACCCCACATATGCTCTCTCTAATTCTCTCTTTCTTTCTCTCTCTCGGAGGACCTGAGCCCTAGGACCGTGCCCCAGGACTACCTGACATGATGACTCCTTGCTGTCCCCAGTCCACCTGACTGTGCTGCTGCTCCAGTTTCAACTGTTCTGCCTTATTATTATTCGACCATGCTGGTCATTTATGAACATTTGAACATCTTGGTCATGTTCTGTTATAATCTCTACCCGGCACAGCCAGAAGAGGACTGGCCACCCCACATAGCCTGGTTCCTCTCTAGGTTTCTTCCTAGGTTTTGGCCTTTCTAGGGAGTTTTTCCTAGCCACCGTGCTTTTACACCTGCATTGTTTGCTGTTTGGGGTTTTAGGCTGGGTTTCTGTACAGCACTTTGAGATATCAGCTGATGTACGAAGGGCTATATAAATACATTTGATTTGATTTTGATTTGATTTGATAGAAAGTTGAGTGAACTTGTGCTTAACTGCGGATGGATGATATTTGGTATAATGACTTCAATACAAAACCTAGGAGTTTCATGGTTCTCACCCGCTTCCATATACTTAAAAAGTAATTATGACAACTTACGGAGGACGTCCTCCAACCTATCAGAGCTCTTGTTGTCCACCCAATCAAAGAATGAATCTAGTACTGAAAGCATAAGCTACAGATAGCTAGCACTGCAGTGTATAACATGTGGTGAGTAGTTGACACAAAGAGAAAGACAATAGTTAAATCAATGTTTTTAATGAAGGAGAAGCAAGACAGAGAGCTTGCTATATATTTTTTACTTTCACTTATTTAGCCAACAAATGCAGCTAGCTAAACTCCGCAAAAAAAGAAACGTCCCTTTTTCAGTACCCTGTCTTTCAAAGATAATTCGTAAAATTCCAAATAACTTCATAGATCTTCATTGTAAAGGGTTTAAACACTGTTTCCCATACTTGTTCAATGACCCATAAACAATTCATGAACATGCGCCTGTGGAACGGTCGTTAAGACACTAACAGCTTACAGACGGTAGGCAATTAAGTTCACAGTTATGAAAACTTAATACATTAAAGAGGCCTTTCTACCGACTCTGAAAACCACCAAAAGAAAGATGCCCAGGGTCCCTGCTCATCTGCGTGAACGTGCCTTAGGCATGCTGCAAAGAGGCTTGAGGACTGCAGATGGGGCCAAGGCAATGAATTGCAATGTCTGTACTGTGAGACGCCTAAGACAGCGCTACAGGACGGACAGCTGATCGTCCTCGCAGTGGCAGACCACATGTAACAACACCTGCACAGGATCGGTACATCCGAACATCACACCTGCGGGACAGGTACAGGATGGCAACAATAACTGCCCGAGTTACACCAGGAATGCACAATCCCTCCATCAGTGCAATGGGCTGAGAGAGGCTGGACTGAGGGCTTGTAGACCTGTTGTAAGACAGGTCCTCACCAGACTTCACAGGCAACAACGTTGCCTATGACAATGCCACCAGCCATACTGCTCGTTCTGTGCATGATTTCCTGCAAGACAGGAACGTCAGTGTTCTTCCATGGCAAGCGAAGAGCCCAGATCTGAATCCCATTGAGCACGTCTGAGACCTGTTGGATCGGAGGGTGAGGGCTAGGGCCATTCCCCCCAGAAATGTCCGGGAACTTGCAGGTGACTTGGTGGAAGAGTGGGGTAACATCTCACAGCAAGAACTAGCAAATCTGGTGCAGTCCATGAGGAGGAGATGCACTGCAGTATTTAATGCAGCTATTGGCAACACCAGATACAGACTGTTACTTTTGATTTCGATCCCCCCTTTGTTCAGGGACACATTATTTCATTTATGTTAGACACATGTCTGTGGAACTTGTTCAGTTTATATCTCAGTTGTTGAATCTTGTTATGTTCATACACATTTTTACATGTTAAGTTTGGTGAAAATAAATGCAGTTGGCAGTGAGAGGACGTTTAGATTCAAACACCCGACTTGGAGAGGGATGCGATGTTAGCCATAGCCAGCGAGCTATCCTATACTGGAACTCTTCCAAGTCAAGGTAAGCTTTTGGATTTATTCATTTATTGTCACCGGGGACCACCAGTGTAACTTCTAAAATGCTTGCTGTACACTGTACTGCATGATTGCAGATAGCTGGTTTATAACGTGTTAGTTCTAGTAGCTATGTTGACTATGACATTAGCTGATATGGTGAAAACTATGTAGGCTGTGTGTAGCAGTTAGTGGTTATGGTATGAAGGTTTGGAACGTTTTTTTCGCTTTGTCACAGACAACTTGTGTGTTGTGCACTTAAGTCCACAAGCGAAGGGAGAAGGTGAGAGGAGGATAGCTCGTAAATGTGAGAAGGAATTATACAACAAGCAAAGTGATCATGCTGTTAGTATGGGGCTGCTATGAAAGTGAACTGTGTTTGCGGGTGATCGGGTGTATTCATTCCACCGATTCTGTTGATAAATGTTTCTTAAATGGAAGCGAACGAAACGGGGATAAACTTACCTGAATTTGTCCAATAGAAACTTTCATTTGCAACTGTTTGGACTAGTGAGGCGAGCCTATTAGACGAGCTAAATGCCTTTTTATGCTCGCTTTCAAGGCAAGCAACACTGAAGCACGGATGAGAGCACCAACCGTTCCGGATGACTGTGGGATCACGCTCTCGGTAGCCATGTGAGCAAGACCTTTAAACAGGTCAACATTCACAATTAATCAAATGGCCACCTGGATTTTTTAAATTGACACGCCCCTCCTTTTGTTTTTACACTGCTGCTACTCGCTGTTCATTATCAATGCATAGTCACTCTACCCCTGTCTACACGTACAAAATAACTCAACTAACCTGTACCCCCTGTATACTTGTATAGCCTCATTTTTGTGTTACTTTGTCTTTCTTGAACTGCATTGTTGGTTAAGGGCTTGTGAGTAAGCATTTCACAGTAAGGTCTACACCGGTTGTATTCAGAACATGCGACAAATACCATTTGATTTGATGATTACACCCGAGTTCAGCTAGATGAAGCCAAGAGTGTGCAATGCGATATTGATTGTGTCACGGTCACCTTGATTACTAAAACATTTCATTCGTAGGCTAGGTTGTAGCAACCTCATGATGGGCATAGGGAAAATAAGAATTGAGTATTTCATTAGCAGTGGTGGGAAAAGTACACAATTGTCATACTTGAGTAAAAGTAAAGATACCTTTTGTAATGAACACAATGGGAGACAGAGAGTTGGTTTCAAGCCCAGGTGTTTATTTGTAAAGGACCACAGGAGGAGGCAGGTAGCTGGGTCCAGGGGCAGGCAGAAGGTCATACACAGGGGGTCCAACAAGGCAACAGTACAGGCAGGGAAAAAGCTATTAACGTTGTCCGGGAGATCAGGCAATAAGTGGATAACAGGAAATCCGATAGGCTAAAGTACAGGCAGGACAATAGGCGTCGTTAGTGAGGCAGGCAAAAACTATCATACACGGGAGGATTAAATTACAGGAAACCCACCGCTCCAACTAGAAGTGAGTCACAAAACAAACAATACCTCACAATAATGGGGTGCAAGGAACTGACCTAAATATTGTGTGAACCAAGTGATCAGAATTCAGGTGATTGGAATCTGGAGCGTTAGCTGCGTTCAGGGGATCTATGTGTTTGAGAGTGTGAGCTGGAAAGTGGGCTGGAAAGTGACAACGAAAGACACAATACAGAACATTTATAGACAATATCAGCTCAAGGTCAGAACTACATAAATTTAAAAATGGCATACGTAGCCCACATATCAATACATACAAACAAAATATCTAGGCCAAATAGGGGAGAGGCTGTGTGATGTTGCGAAGTCTGTATTTTAACCATATTTGGGAAATATGAGATGGAAGGAAGTTCCATATAATACCGTATGCTTTCTTGAAAAATGTCTGGATTTGGGGACTGTGAAAAGACCCCTGCTGGCATGTCTGGTGGGGTAAGCGTGTGTGTCAGTGCTGTGTTGACTATGTAAACCAATTGGAATTTTCAGCACATTAATGTTTCTTATAAAAATAAGAGTTGCAGTCAGTCTCTCCTCAACTCTTAGCCGAGAGAGACTGATGTGCATAGTATTTATATTAGCCCTCCGGTTACAGTAAAAAGCAAGACGTGCCTCTCTGTTCTGGGCCAGCTGCGGCTTAACTAGTGACAGTTTACAATCTAAGGTAAAAACACCAAGTCATTGAATTTTCTCAACTTGTTCAACGGCTACATTTTAATGCAGGCTTTAAGGCAACAAAACATTTGAAAGGGGGTGTAGAATTTCTATAGACACTGTAAGATGAGTGGCTTGTATTTGCAAGTTTCATAAACATATTTTTTATATATATTTTTACTTTTAACGTCTTATATTTTTTTGTATTTTTACAAAGCAAACGTATTTGAAGTCACAAGTTGTCTAGTGACGTTGCAGAAGCACGGATCACGTGGTCCACCAGGCATCAGCTGATGACTTCCTTGTTGCCGTTCTGCTTGTCGTCAGAGATAAGAGCAATTGCAGAAGTGCTCCCTTTCTTCCAAGAACGGACGCGGTGTCCTTGGTCTTGTTTATGTCAAATTGTGGATTAAGAAGGTACTTTGACACGTTTAATAACTCACTTTAATATAGAACGTACAGATGTTTTATTATACTAATGCTCTTGCTAGCTAGCCAGCAAGCTAACTTTCAGTGATCTAACTACCAGACTGTCTTGCCATTGCGGTAAACCTCCTTTTTAGCTAGCTACAGTAACGTTAGAGTATCCTGAAATGATGTAACGTTATGTAGTTTTAGGCTACGTTTTTCGATATCAATGTACTCGATAATCCAGTCAGTCCCTGCAGAACTATAATGATTGGGCGTCAGTAAAGTTGCAGTTTCTATTCATTTTTTTTTGTCAAATAACATCGCAAATGAATTTTGTCTGGACTAATTTGTAGAATTTTGCAGCTGTGTCCCACTACTCTGCCGTCGCTAACATTCCATCCATGAGTACCTCAGACAGTGAAGAGGACTCCTACAATGAGAGGACAGCTCTGGTTGCATCCGAGATACCTTCTGTGCCATCTTACCAACAAGACCCTGACCAACCCCAGCCTGCAGACATGGAGCCCAGGGTAGGTGTCCTCTGCACTGTTGGGCAAGTGCCCTTCCCAGAGCAGGGACACCTTAGAGCCATTGAATTGATCCATCTTAATTGGTCTTAGGATACAAGGAATCACAATCTCCTCACCTCATTTGCAAATGTATTGGAGGAGATGGTCCAAGGTCCCTCCCTGTATCCTCCCCAACGCATTTTGAGAAGTCGGCAAGGGGAGAGGATGCAAGGAATTTAGGATGACTTGAGAATGAGCCTTTGAATCAAATGTCCGCAAATCTTAGATAGTGGTGATTGTGATGAATATATATACTGTGGGTATCACAGCCGCTACTTGCTATTTTCTGTTGAAACCTTCATAATGCAATAATAACACTATTATTCACACCATGTACTATTTCTATGTAATAAGCAATGCTAGAAAGTGCTCAATTACCTTGCAGCGCCGCACAGTGGCCCCAGAGCCTGCAGCTGAACCCCCTAGCCTGGACAGGAGTGCCGTGGAGCGGGAGCCTGTAGACCTGGAGGAAGAGGAGGAGCTCCCCCTTAAGTACGGCGCCAAGCATGTCATCATGCTGTTCGTCCCCGTCACCCTTTGCATGGTGGTCGTCGTAGCCACCATCAAGTCGGTCAGCTTCTACACTGAGAAGAACGGACAGCAGCTGTAAGTGTTTTTTTCCCCCTTCCGTTTAGTAGCCTAGCTTAGGTTATGTTCTGAGGTATAAAACGGACGGAAGCGGGGAGGGGCTGCTACCTGGACCTGTCCAATAAGAATTGCACATTTTTGTGTTCCATTTCAAAACGTTTTCTGTTGTGTGCGCTAATGAACACGACCCAGTGTAATATGAGAAGAGATGCTTCTTTGCGTGATAATATGAGATGAGCTGCTTCTATGCAGGACATTATGAGAAGAGGTGGTTCTCGCATATCTTTGACAGAACCTTAAGGGAACCCTTCCTGTGATTTGAGACTGACATGCTTAGTAGACACTAAAGTCTACTTGAATATGTAACATGACAGGTTTTTCCACACTGTAGTAGAAGCTAAATCTATATCTATCTCGCTGGAACTAAGGCTAAATTAGGGTTGGCCAACCCTCCCTCTGGTCATGGGGAGCTACTGGGTGTGCAGGCTTTTGCTCCAGCCCTACTATAACAGCCTGAAATACAGAACCTGATTTTGTAGAATATGGTGTGTTCGAGTATGGCTGCAGCAAAATCCTGCAGGAGGGTAGCTAGCCAGTGATCTGAGAAGGAGGGTTGGCCACTCATGAGATAAATATTAGGTGTAGATAATATTAGGTTTAGAGTGAATTTGCTCCTAGATGCTGATCAGTTCTGGTCAGTTCTGCATTTCTCCCACTAAAAGTTAAGGTTAGGATTGGGGGAGGGGAAGCTAATCGTAGATCTGTACCTAGGGGGAAACTACACCATGGAAGATAACATTTGCGTCAGGCCGATTTTCATGATTGTTGATTTGACTCTGGCCCTGTTAGGATCTATACGCCGTTCACAGAGGACACAGACACAGTGGGCGAGCGGCTGCTCAACTCAGTGCTCAACACCATCATCATGATCAGCGTCATCGTGGTCATGACCATCTTCTTGGTTGTGCTCTACAAGTACCGCTGCTACAAGGTGAGACAGACCAAGAGTGTATTCGGTAATGTGAAACATTATGAACATTGCAGATAGAATACCAGGGAATTGTCCGCTCTATTCATTCTGTCTGACAGGTAATCATATCTGTTGTTTTTACAACCTACATTTCTATCTAAACGTTCTGTAATGTTACATCCTCCTGAACAGGCCCCAAGCTTGGAGTGCTATATTCTAATGCTCTGTGTCGTCCTAGTTCATTCACGGATGGCTCATCCTGTCATCGCTGATGATGCTCTTCTGGTTCAGCTTCATGTACCTGGGGTGAGTGTACATCCCTGGAATTGTTTGTAGTCAGCCGCATGGTATCATGTTGCCTGGCTGTTGTGGTTGTTTCAAGGAGAGAGCGGGACAGGAAGGCTGTCTCATAATATATAGGCTCTTTATATGGGCTTAGTTCATGGCTCTGGTCAAAGGTAGTGCACTATATAGGGAATAGGCTGTCACTTGTTTTACACCCCAACGCACCATATGCATTTGGGACAGTAGACTGGAAGTGCTTCTCTGCACTGGTTATTCTGGGCTAGTTAAATTGTGTGTGTGTGTGGCCACACAATGCTTGCGTTATCCGGGCGTTATTGATACACACAGCAAGGGGAACTGATACTGCTGCTATGTTGGAAGCAGAACTTGTTAATTAGAACCTAACAATACATATTTTCAGAGTTAAAAACTTGACGGACACTATGAAAGCTCACACCAAGTATATTCTTCCCAGAGGGTCAATACAGCTGCATCGGACAAAGACATGTTTAGAATAATTGTGGTATATGAACCCCACTTTGGGTGGAGTCTCATCCTTTTCGCTAAACTTAGTTTCCTGTCTAGCAATAAAGATACAAAGTGATACTGGTAATAAACTTTTCTGACCTGATCTGACCCCGACCCCCTTCATCACTAATCCAGGGCTCTCTCCCCTTGTCAATGCTGCCACGTGATCGTTTTCCCTGCACTCAGCACATTCCAAGCTTAATTGTACACGCATATACCTTCCTCCTACAGATAACCATTCACTTCTGGTGTTGACCCTCTAAATCTAAGCACTCAATTTCAATAGGATACCTGATAATGAACCCTATCCCAACTTTATGAGATAGTACCCAGAATCCATCAGTATTTTGATGCTACTTTTCTCTGTGATTATTGACAATTTTCCCAAAAATATTGCCTGAAAGCAATTTCTACCACACTAGTGTATTAAGTAACTTTGTTGGCTCTAACTTCTCCCCCCTCAGCTTTTGTTATTTAAAGAACTGTCCGACCGATCTGAAAGATCACCTTAGTCCCTGGGCCAGAGATTTAACTTAAACAGAACGCCACTGTCTTCACTTATAGTACCAGTCAAAAGTTTGGAAACACCTACTCATTCCAGGGTTTTTCTTTATTTGTACTATTTCTACATTTTGAATAATAGTGAAAACATCAAAACTATGATATAACACACATACAGTCATGTAGTAACCAAAAAAGTGTTAAACAAATCAAAATATGTTATATTTCAGAGTAGCCACCCTTTGCCTTGATGACAGCTTTGCACACTCTTGGCATTCTCTCAACCTGTAATGCATTTAAATTAGGTGTACTTTGTTAAGTGAATTTGTGGATTTTTTTCCCCTTCTTGATGCATTTGAGCCATTTCGATGTGTTGTGACAAGATAAGGGTGGCATACAGAAGATAGCCCTATTTGGTCAAATACCAAGTCTATAGTATGGCAAGAACAGCTCAAATAAGCAAAGAGACAGTCCATCATTACTTTAAGACATGAAGGTCAGTCAAGCTGGAAAATTTCAAGAACTTTGAACGTTTCTTCAAGTGCAGTCGCAAAAACCAGCTTGCGCTATGATAAAACTGGCTCTCATGAGGGCCACCACAGGTAGGGAAGACCCAGAGTTACCTCTGCTGAAGAGGATAAGTTCATTAGAGTTACCAGCATCAAATTGCAGCCCAAATAAATGCTTCAGAGTTCAAGTAACACATATCTCAACATCAACTGTTCAGAGGAGATTTCTTGAATCAGGCCTTCATGGTCAAATTGCTTCAAAGAAACCACTACTAAAGGACACTAATAATAAGAAGAAGACTTGCTTGAGCCAAGAAACATGAGCAATGGACATTAGACCGGTGGAAATCTGTCCTTTGGTCTGATAAGTCCAGATTTGAGATTTTTGGTTCCAACTGCTGTGTCTTTGTGAGAAGCAGAGTAGGTGAACGGATGATCTCTGCATGTGTGGTTCCCACCGTGAAGCATGTGGGGGTGCTTTGCTGGTGACACTGTCTGTTATTTATTTAGAATTCAAGCCACACTTAACCAGCATGGCTACCACAGCATTCTGCAGAGATATGCCATCCCATCTGGTTTGGGCTTAGTGGGACTATCATTAGTTTTTCAACAGGACAATGACCCAACACACCTCCAGGCTGTGTAAGGGCTATTTTACCAAGAAGGAGAGTGATGGAGTGCTGCATCAGATGGCCTCTACAACCAACCAACCTCAACCCAATCGAGATGGTTTGGGATGAGTTGGACCGCAGATTGATGGAAAAGCAGCCAACAAGTGCTCTACATATGTGGGAACTCCTTCAAGACTGTTGGAAAAGCATTCCTCATGAAGTTGGTTGAGAGAATGCCAAAAGTGTGCAAAGGGTGGCTACTAAGAATCTAAAACACAAAGGATATATTTTTTGAGTAGGTGTGTTCTAAACTTTTGACTGGTACTTTACATCCAAAGCAGCATTCTAATTACTCAGTTCACACTCTGGATCTCATCATCTCAACAGTTTAATGTGAATTCCTCATCCTAAAAGATAGGACAGATGAAAGGAAGGGTATTCATCTGTCCTACTCGGATCACTATGGATGAAGGATATGAGGTGAGGAAAGGAAGCCACTACTGATCATTAAGATAAACCGCTTTACAGACAAGGGATGTGAGGTTTGAATGCACTTTAAATTAAGTTTGATTTGACAGGTCTCTCTCCTCCTATCCAGGGAGGTATTTAAAACCTACAACTTGGCCATGGATTACCCAACAGTAGCCATGATCATCTGGAACTTTGGGGTGGTAGGAATGATCTGTATACACTGGAAGGGGCCTCTGCAGCTGCAGCAGGCCTACCTCATCGCCATCTCGGCCCTCATGGCCCTGGTGTTCATCAAGTACCTGCCCGAGTGGTCCGCCTGGGTCATCCTGGGAGCCATCTCCGTCTACGGTGAGTAGGAGGGCTCAGAGTACGTATTGCTGTTGGTTTATACTGTCTGGCATCGTCCGGAAACAACCCCTAGCAATTTAGTCTCTAGTCTAGACACTGAGGTGATTTGAAACGATTGGATAGATATAAGGGCCTTGAATAGATAATCATTTCCACTTAGCATATCCCTAGACAAGGTGGAGGTTCCATCGTTTGTCTAGAAATGTAGAAGATTTGAAAGTATTGGTGGTGCAAGGTCCTTGGATGGGTATAAATTCCAACTAGCCTATCCCATTGTAAGGTGAATGTACTATCCTATTCCGTATACCTATCTAATCCTTTCAGATATTTGCGAATAGCCAAGAGGGGTAGAGACTACAGGTTGTTTCTGGATGGGCCCTTTGATTTAATGGTATAGGTGTTAAATTGACGCTTCTTTTTAACTGTGATGGTAGACCTGTTATCATGCTGCTGTACAGACCTCGACTATTAGCTGAGCACCATCTATCAAAAGGCGTGCAATTTCATCATGTATAAATGTTGCAATCGTTCTTCTAGTAGTTCAGTGCTTTTTTTTTTTTTTTTTTGCTTATTCAGAAATTCCTGTGTCATGCTACTGTCCTTTGTTTGCAGATTTGGTTGCGGTCTTGTGCCCTAAAGGACCTCTCAGGATGCTTGTAGAGACCGCACAGGAGCGTAATGAGCCCATCTTCCCTGCTCTCATATATTCATGTAAGTACAAGGTTTTGTACACTGGGGCACACCGTAGCAAACTGTTTTGCAACAGAAAGTGTATCTTGTTAAACAAGTTCAGGGTGTGTATTCTCTTCAAACGGAACAAAGAGACCTACCTGATTTGTCCAATAAATTCATTTCATTTTTTGTTGCAAAAATGTTTTGCTACCATAAGAGCGTTTTCTTCATTTTTACAATTCTATTACATTTTTTAATGTTGGTCGCTTATATTTGTCCTATTATTTTTTTGTTGTTGTATTTTTTAAATCACTCTATTCCCCCTGAGACACCCTCGAGAGTGTGGTCACGGCCACAGTCTGCCATTATCATTTGGAGTTATTTAGGGTTTAGGGCCATTTGCTTAAGGGCACATAATGAACACGACCCAACTCTGAAGGAATAGGCATCATGCAAAGCAGTGGCTCCTTGTCTTGGTGCACGGGGGGCCCTTTATGTGTATTTGTTTTAGTTCAATTCAGATTTGACAAATGTCTGTTCGGTTTCTTTGAGTTGGTTCTCGAGCCTTTGGTATGGTTCGTAATTTCCTTCCATAAGGATGCCTTTCGACCAAAATGATGAGTCTTGCAGAATTGCTCAAGTTTACTAATAGGACTTTAATTTATGTTTAGCTGCCATGATATGGATGGTTGGGATGGCCAACCCAGCAAGAAATGCAGAGCCCACAAATCAAGATACAGGTACGTTTTGTCTAATTTCTGCTTATAACCCTTTGGCTTTAACAATGCTCAGTTTGTTCCTAGTCTCAACTATATATATACAGTGCCTTGCAAAGTATTCACCCTCCTTGGTGTTTTTCCTATTTTGTTTAATTTACAACATGTAATTACATTTTTTATTTGGATTTCATGTAATGGACATACACAAAATAGTCCAAATTGGTGAAGTGAAATGGAAAAAAATACCTTGTTTAATTTAAAGAAAAATACAACAAAAACACTTCACCGGAAAAGTGGTGAAACCCCTTAAATAAGATCTGGTGCAACCAATTACTTCAGAAGTCACATAATTAGTTAGATTGCACACAGGTGACTTTATTTAACTAATTATGTGACTTCTGAAGGTAATTGGTGACACTTAGATTGCACACAGGTGGACTTTATTTAAGTGTCACATGATCTCAGTGTATATATACACCTGTTCTGAAAGGCCCCAGAGTCTTCAACACCACTAAGCAAGCAGCACCATGAAGAACAGGGAGCTCTCCAAACAGGTCAGGGACGAAGTTGTGGAGAACTACAGATCATGGTTGGGTTATAAAAAAAAAAATATCCAAAACTTTGAACATCCCACAGAGCACCATTTAAATCCATGATTAAATAATGGAAAGAATATGGCACTACAACAAAACCTGACGAGAGGGCTGCCCACCAAAACTAATGGACCAGGCAAGGAGGGCAATAATCAGAGAGGCAACAACGAGACCAAAGATAACCCTGAAGGATCTGCAAAGGTCCACAGTGGAGATTGGAGTATCGGTCCATAGGACCACTTTAAGCTGTACACTCCACAGAGCTGGGCTTTACGGAAGAGTGGCCAGAAAAAAATAAGCAAAAACGTTTGGTGTTCACCAAAAGGCATGTGGGAGACTCCCCAAACATATGGAAGAAGGTACTCTGGTCAGATGAGACTAAAATTGAGCTTTTTTTGCCATCAAGGAAAACGCTATGTCTGGCGCAAACCCAACACCTCTCATCACCGCGAGAACACCATCTCCACAGTGAAGCATGGTGGTGGCAGCATCATGCTGTGGGGATGTTTTTCATCGGCAGGGACTGGGAACTGGTCAGAATTAAAGGCATGATGGATGGCGCTAAATACAGGGAAATTCTTGAGGGAAACCTGTTTGTCTTCCAGAGATTTGAGACTGGGAAGGAGGTTCACCTACCAGCAGGACAATGACCCTAAGAATACTGTTAAAGCAACACTTGAGTGGTTTAAGGGGAAACATTTAAATGTCTTGGAATGGCCAAGTCAAAGCCCAGACCTCAATCCAATTGAGAATCTGTGGTATGACTTGAAGATTGCTGTACACCAGCGGAATCCATCCAACTTGAAGGAGCTGGGGCAATTTTGCCTTGAAGAATGGGCAAAGATTCCAATGGCAAGTTGTGCCAAGCTTATAGAGACATACCCCAAGAGAGTTGCAGCTATAATTGCTATAAAAGGTGGCTCTACAAAGTATTGACTTTGTGGGGGTGAATAGTTATGCACGCTCAAGTTCTGTTTTTTGTTGTTGTCTTATTTCTTGTTTGGTTTCACAATAAAATATATTTTGCATCTTTAAAGTGGTATGCATGTTGTTTAAATCAAATGACACAACCCCCCAAAAAAAAAAAAACATTTTAATTCCAGGTTGTAAGGCAACAAAATAGGAAAAATGCCAAGGGGGTGAATACTTTCGCAAGCCTATGTGTGTGTACAGTTGAAGTCGGAAGTTTACAAACACTTAGGTTGGAGTCATTAAAACTCGTATCTCAACTACTCCCCAAATTTCTTGTTAACAAACTATAGTTTTGGCAAGTCTGTTAGGACTTAGGACATCTACTTTGTTCAAATTTTCCAACAATTGTTTACAGGCAGATTATTTCAATTAATAATTCACTGTATCACAATTCCAGGGGGTCAGAAGTTCACATACACGAAGTTGACTGTGCCTTTTAAAAAGCTTGGAAAATTCCAGAAAATGATTTCATGGCTTTAGAAGCTTCTGAAAGGCTAATTGATATAATTTGAGTCAATTGGAGGTGTACCTGTGGATGTATTTCAAGGCCTACCTTCAAACTCAGTGCCTCTTTGCTTGACATCATGGGAAAATCAACAGAAATCAGCCAAGACCTCAGAAAATAATTGTAGACTTCCACAAGTCTGGTTCATCCTTGGGAGCAATTTCCAAACACCTGAAGGTACCATGTTCATCTGTACAAGCAGTAGTACATACAAACACCATGGGACCACGCAGCCATCACACCACTGAGGAAGGAGATGTGTTCTGTCTCCTAGAGATTAATAATTTTTACCGCTTTCAAAAAAACTGAGCACCGTCACATAATGTGACGTAAATCGAGCGCGCTCAAACTTCCCATCATTCTGATTACGGTAGTAATTTGTCACCCTCATCATGGCAAAGACACAGAGAAATGCATATGATGCAGCTTTCAAGTTGAAGGCGATTGATCTGGCTGTTGGAAAAGGAAATAGAGCTGCTGCACGGGAGCTTGGCCTTAATGAGTCGATGATAAGACGTTGGAAACAGCAGCGTGAGGAACTGACTCAGTGCAAAAAGACAAAAGCTTTCAGAGGGAAGAAAAGCAGATTGCCCACAGTATTTGCAGCCACTCGACATCAGTGTAAATCGTGCATTTAAGGTGGCGCTCCGTGTTCAGTGGGAGGCTTGGATGACAAGTGGGGAGAAATCCTTCACTAAAACGGGCCGCATGCGAAGAGCAACTTATGGTCAAGTCTGCCAGTGGGTCCTGACAGCGTGGAGCATTGTCAAAAAATCCACTATCATCAACGGGTTTCGAAAGGCTGGACTGCTGCGTGTTGAAGGGGCAGCATGAGCTCAGCCGGATGAAAGTGACGAGAGCGACAATGAAAACGATCCAACATCGGATGAAGCAATTCTGAGGCTATTCAACTCCGACACCGAAGGAGATGACTTCAGTGGTTTCAGTGCACAGGAGGAGGAAGATAGTGACCAATGACATTCTTGGTAGGCTACTGTTTAATTTTTGTTACAAGCCGTGTTTCGTTAAAGCCTATTTATTTTTGTTACAAGCCGTGTTTCGTTTAAAGGCTGTGTAAAGTTAATTTGTTTCAATGTACCGATAGGCACCTGCGGCTTATAGACGTGCGGCTTATTTATGTACAAAATACATATTTTTTTATAATTCAGTGGGTGCGGTTTATATTCAGGTGCGCTTAATAGTCCAGAAATTACGGTATGTATGTATGTATGTACAGTTGAAGTCGGAAGTTTACATACACCTTAGCTAAATACATTTAAACTCAGTTTTTCACAATTCCTGATTTCTTTTGATTTTCCCATGATGTCAAGCAAAGAGGCGCTGAGTTTGAAGGTAGGCCTTGAAATACATCCAAATGTACACCTCCAATTGACTCAAATTATGTCAATTAGCCTATCAGAAGCTTCTAAAGCCATGACATAATTTTCTGGAATTTTCCAAGCTGTTTAAAGGCACAGTTAACTTAGTGTATGTAAACTTCTGACCCACTAGATACAGTGAAATAATCTGTCTGAACAATTGAACAATTGTTGGAAAAATTCCTTGTGTCATGCACAAAGTAGATGTCCTAACCGACTTGCCAAAACTATAGTTGAATTAACAAGAAATTTGGGGAATGGGTGAAAAACAAGTTTTAATGACTCCAACCTAAGTGTATGTAAACTTCCGACTTCAAGTGTGTGTGTGTGTGTTTCACATTAATGTTTTTGGGATGAGTGCACTTGTAGATTTGAATGCAGAACAGATTTGAATGATTGACTTAAAATAAATCAACTTTTGCCATTTAAGGTTCCTCAGATGAAGAGGCACATCGGAGTGAGGGCAGCGCCCTGGCGAGGGACTGGGTGGAGCCAGAGACTCAAGTGTCTTCAGGGATGAACAGGTCCTACTCAACCGAGGACGACCTAGACGAGGAAGACCGTGAGTACTTTCTGAATCCTAAATCAACCACTAGCCCCTACCCCTTAGGCACAGGATCTGAAAGGATTGGATAGGTGTAAGCAATGATGGTGAACATTACACCAAACCTATCAAAATGCAGCCATTTGCCATTTCTAGCCAATCCTTTCAGATCTCCACAAATGTATAGGGGCTATGGTTCTAGGTGTTGATTGGGGATTGGACGAACATCTCCCATGGCAACAAAAAAAAAAATCCTCAATTATTTTTAGAATTTTGTAATAAATGTGGTTTCTTATGGACATGCTGTCTTGTGGTATAATCTGCAGGAGGAGTCAAGCTGGGACTGGGGGACTTCATCTTCTACAGTGTGCTGGTGGGGAAGGCTGCCGCCACCGGAGGAGACTGGAACACCACGCTGGCCTGCTTCGTGGCCATTCTCATAGTGAGTGTTGCAGTCAGAAAAACAAGTGTTGGAGAAGAAAGTAAAAGAGCTTTTTTTACATGGCACATAATGCAAACAATTAAGTTCCTTGCTCAGAACATGAGAACATATGAAAGCTGGTGGTTCCTTTTAACATGAGTCTTCAATATTCCCAGGTAAGAAGTTTTAGGTTGTGGTTATTATAGGACTATTTCTTTCTATACCATTTGTATTTCATATACCTTTGACTATTGGATGTTCTTATAGGCACTTTAGTATTGCCAGTGTAACCGTATAGCTTCCGTCCCTCTCCTCGCCCCTACCTGGGCTCGAACCAAGAACACATCGACAACAGCCACCCTCGAAGCATTGTTACCCATCACTCCACAAAAGGGGAACAACTACTTCAAAGTCTCAGAGCGAGTGACGTCACCGATTGAAATGCTATTCGTGCGCACCCCGCTAACTAGCTAGCCATTTCACATCGGTTACGCCAGCCTAATCTCGGGAGTTGATAGGCTTGAAGTCATAAACAGCTCAATGCTTGAAGCACAGCGAAGAGCTGCTGGCAAACGCACGAAGGTGCTATTTGAATGAATGCTTACGAGCCTGTTGCTGCCTACCACCGCTCAGTCAGACTGCTCTATCAAATCATAGACTTAATTATAACATAATAACACACAGAATTACGAGCCTTAGGTCATTAATATGGTAAATTCCGGAAACTATCATTTCGAAAACAAAAGGTTTATTCTTTCAGTGAAATACGGAACCTTTCCGTTTTATCTAACGGGTGGCATCCCTAAGTCTAAATATTGCTGTTACATTGTACAACCTTCAATGTTATGTCATAATTTTGTACAATTCTGGGAAATTAATTACGGTCTTTGTTAGGAATAAATGGTCTTCACACAGTTCGCAACGAGCCAGGCGGCCCAAACTGCTGCATATACCCTGACTGCTTGCATGGAACGCAAGAGAAGTGACACAATTTCCCTAGTTAAAAGAAATTCATGTTAGCAGGCAATATTAACTAAATATGCAGGTTTAAAAATATATACTTGTGTTTTGATTTTAACGAAAGGCATTGATGTTTATGGTTAGGTACACATTGGTGCAACGACAGTGCTTTTTTTTGCGAATGTGCTTGTTAAATCATCACCAGTTTGGCGAAGTTGGCTGTGATTCGATGAGAAATTAACAGGCACCATATTGATTATATGCAACGCAGGACAAGCTAGATAAACTAGTAATATCATCAACCATGTGTAGTTAACTAGTAATTGTTAAGATTGTTTTTTATAAGATAAGTTTAATGCTAGCTAGCAACTTACTTTGGCTTCTTGCTGCAGTCGCGTAACAAGTAGTCAGCCTGCCATGCAGGCTCCTCGTGGAGTGCAATGTAAGGCAGGTGGTTAGAGCGTTGGACTAGTAACCGGAGGGTTGCTAGATCGAATCCCCGAGCTGATAGATTTTTAACTTGTCGTTCTGCCTCTGAACAAGGCAGTTAACCCACCATTCCTAGGCCGTCATTGAAAATAAGAATGTGTTCTTAACTAAATCGGCCACAATCGGTGTCCAAAAATGCAGATTACCGATTGTTATGAAAACTTGAAATCGGCCCTAATTAATCAGTCGACCTCTAGGGTGTACTGTATTATTATGCATACTGGATGGACTGGTTACCTTATTCTACACTCCAAGCGTTCTATCCCATGAGTCTGGGAGTGAACGTATAGGCCTAGGTGATGCTGTTGGTTCATTGATTGTGCAGGGTGGCTTAAAGAGTTAGCCTACAATTATAGTGAATAACTTTATAAATTTTTTCCAATTGTATTTATGTATGTTTTAACTGTTCAGTTGCATGTCTGAACGAATGTTCATGATAAGCAGACTCATAGTAAACTAGAAAGGTAGTTCCAGCAGAAACTTTGGAATGGGTGTTGATTGCTAGCCTATTTAGTGTGGTGGCTAAGCTGAGATAGCCCAAAAAATTGCATGAAGTGGCCCATTTATGGATTTGAAATGTTCTTTAATGAGTCCCTGTGTCTCACAGGGACTCTGCCTCACTCTTCTGCTGCTGGCCATATTCAAGAAGGCCCTCCCAGCTCTCCCTATCTCCATCACCTTCGGCCTGGTCTTCTACTTCTCTACAGACAACCTGGTCCGCCCCTTTATGGACAACCTCGCTGCCCACCAGTTCTACATCTGACTTCCCATCTGGGGGTCAATGGAACGCACAACAATTTTTTCCCCACGCCTGTTCTCGTGTTTTCCACCAATGGTAGTCTGTAAGCAAGGATTTGATTGGGGGGGGGACTATAATGCTTTTTAATCAGATTGTGTATATTTTGCTAACAGGTCACCACAAATGAGGGTAAAATACGTCCAGGATTGTTTCATGTGGTAGATGTACAGTAATACATTGATACCACACGGGTGTATCGGTCTGTCTCAGTTCTTATTTTACAGATATAGGATGGCGTCAAGTTGTTTCTTTTCATTAGATAGGTCAATGTCGATTTAAAATGCAGGTCAGAAACAGGACATTGTGAATTATCAGGAGAAATCACATTTGTTATTACGCACTATAGATCAATTTGAATTAAGCATTTATGTTCCACTCAACCAACTTTTGGTTATTTTGAGGATAACTTGACACTCCAACTTCAATAGAGCACAAGTGAAGTGGTAACTGCAGTGATCCATTCATTTCAATTACCCCTCAAACATCTGCACAAGGCTACTGGTTTTTAAAGGGGCAGTGCCGTCTGAAACTTGATTTTCCATTTTGAGTTCAAAATAACACTCAAATTGTGAAAATGATAATGCTGCCTTTCTTAGTGTGTAAGAGTTAAAAAATATCTATTAAACAAATATTAAAATGTACACCTGGAATTTCAGCATGACATCACAATCTGATCTGACCAATGACCCCACCCCGTTCACAAAAATGGTTCGTTCCTACAGACAGTGAATCCTGTGGCTTGCTATATTAAGCAGGCAGACAGGCATTGAGGTCACTGAGGGTATTTGGTGTTATTTTCATTAAATAAACAGTAATTTATTAGACACAGTGATTTAAAAATTACATTAAGACTGCATGGGAGCTTTAATGTCTTGAGAAAGCGGAAACCCAAAAAGTCAAATATATATTTTAGGGCTTCACTTCGAGTGTAGTTTTTACTTGATAAATGAAATGAGGTATCAAGATTCCAACCCCCTATTGCCCTTCTGTAAATAAGTGAATTAAATAAATAGAACAAGCTTAGATTAAAATGAAAATTGTGTTTGAGGCACTCTGTTTTTCAACAATTGATTCAATCTTGTATGACTTCGTAGGAAATTATTTAACTTGACATTTTTTATTTTCTAATAGTAAAAAAAATAAAATCCAAATAGAAGTCAAAGCGTACTCCAGTTTGCTAATTGCTGCTGAGTTGCCATGTATTGTGAAGAAGGGTGCCAAATGGTGTAGGGTGATGTTGCCCATAGATGCTGATCTCAGATCAGTTTTGCATTTCCCCACTAATGATCAAGTTTAGGATTGGGGAGAGAGGATGATGCTAGATCTGTACTTAGGGGAAACATTATCCCGGAGAGCTCAAACAAACATGAAGCATGCTGGTCCTAATTAGCCTGAAATCCAAACTGATGTTTTCTGTTTATCAGTTTGTACTGCAGTCTAGGTTCTAACTGCTCACTGAAGACAAACTTGGTGGTAGTGTGAAAAAAGTAAAATACTGGTCTGCTGTTTGGAGTGCATTTACATGCAATGAGTGTGTAGTCTTTATATTGAAAATATATATTTTATAGAATGTAATAATGGTGTAACATTTTATCTTAATACACTTAAATGATGTTCTCGATGGATTTTCTTTTTTTGTTGTACTTTTTTTCATTGTGGTGTGCAATAAAGTGGTACATCTGCTAAATTAATTCCGAGAGCAGAAATCTAACAATGGATGAAAGGGTGATTCTAAAATTACAGTTCAGGGTTATTTAGCACCAACTTCCCTGTTTGTTGTATTTCTTATGATAATTGGAATGGAGTTTGGGGCATCAGATTGACCCTTTTATCAAAGGGGTTCATCACCAGCTCTGTAGCTCAACTAGTGGTAGAATAAAACATGGCACTAGAATGATACGTGTGTCATTTGGCAATATGAAAACATGACATTTTTAATTCAAACGCAAATGTTTCCTCTTGTAAGCATTTTGGTAAATATACTGAATCTGGAATATTTTGCCCCGAAGGGGACCATGATGCAAGGGAACTTGAGGTGCAACGTAGTTGGTGTCTTTTGTATATATTAGTTTACCTCTGACATGTGTCCTAAAAGAGTACCATATTTCCCTGCAGCACCATCTTTATTCTGGTTTAAAAAACTGCAAACATAACCAATGACAGAAACAACCATTTCCTTGATTTTAAACAGATGGGCTCAAAGTGCACATTTCCATCCGTCTGGAGCTTAATTTCGATCTTCAAACTGTGATTTGTTCTTGAGAAGGAAGGCTGCTAAGAATTCAATAGGATTTGCAGGTCTGAAAGAGAAGACAAAATGGACAAAAGCACATCTTCAACAAAGTCTGGTCGCTTGAAAGTTACTTGAAACCCAAATGTGCTTCCCTTTTCATAGTACTGCCTGTTCTACACATTTTTTCCAAATAAATTTCCAAGCATGTCAAGCAGAAATGTGAAAAAAATCAGGGCCACTGCACAGACATTTTCAACATACCTTTCCTTGGCCAGCACAGATAAGCCTTGAAGAAGAATGGGCACCACTGTCTGATCCAAATATGCCCTCGTGGGGAGCGACTGCAGATCCACCTTCTGTTTGGAGACCTTCTCTGTGTTGGCTTTCTCGTTTTCCACTATTCTCTACATAATGAGGTGGTGAAAGAGGAAGCAGAGATACAGAAATATCAACAGTTACCGCTACTCACGCCACTATCCATGCATGTAAGCGTCTTAAAAAAAGTGTACTGGGAATTGCAATCTCATGCAATGTAGCCTAACCAATTTGTACCAAAATGTATAGGCTTCACACATTAGTGCATGCTATGTTAGAGAGCTGTGCATACATTGCTTATTCAGTAGACAATCATGGTTACCATAACTAACATAATGCAGTGTGATGTTTGAGTGTTTGAAATGGACCCGTTTCATGGACATGCTTTTCTGAAAGGCACAATAATCGTATAGATTGTCATACCTGGATGTTGTCCGTTAGTCCATATTCAGAATGGGGGTTTTCAGCTGTCTAAAAAGGAGCAGAAATATGTATTTATTTCAAATGTGTCTATCAAACACGCCATTTCAATGAAGAGAACCGCTTAAAATCCCCAACTACATCTGTATTAAGACTTACTGGAGTGTGCACCTCCATAGATTGGTCTGCGTCCGTGTGATCTGAGAGAAACATACATTAACGTCAGCTACCTACATTCTAGGCAATAGGAAGAGGATAGTCAGTCAGTTAACGTAAAAGTCTTCATAATCATTCAGAGACAGATCAGCAACAATATCAAAATGTCAACAACCGCAAGGACGGTGGTCCTGTCATCGTTTAACTAGAACGTAAAATAAACACACTTACTCCAGATTAAGTTCAGGTAGATAACGACATAGGAGTACCATCCATTCCTACAAGCCAAAGAAGGTACCCTACAGGCAGGCTAGCTACAGTAATGTCGAATGAATATATGAATTCAAGTCGCGGGTAAACTAACGTTACTTTAGCTCGTTGGCTAGTTAACGTTATGTTAGCAACGACCATCCACCGTGAACCAAGGACTGTTACCGACAGAACAGACTGGATTAAACAAATGGTTGGGGTATACGAAAATATTTCAAGCTAAATGTATCGCTACAACTGTCATAGAACGTACAAAAGTGCCGATTAACGAACAACATTTCACTTACCGTCCGCCATGTTTGTTGTTAGTATTTACGCAATGTGCGTGGTTTCTACGTAAAATCTTGTTTGCAGTTACGTACTGTCTATGATAGGACAAGACTGAGCGTGCCCCTCCTCTCCTACCCTTTTGTTCATTTGGTAACCGCCCCGTTCAATTTTATCAACATTTGGACCACCATGTCGGAGAATATGTGGCAACTGTAGACGCTGCAAAGGTTGAGAGGCAACCCAAGCAAAAGGCAAGACCGTTATGTTATGGATACGATAGCGAGCCATCGGGTGAATGAGTTCTCCGGGAGGAAGAGGCAGCAGAAAGAAGCGAGGCCCTGCAGGGTCCCCGCCCGACGGAGGGTCCACCTGCGACCAGGTGTCACTACATAAACGAAATTTGTATTACTTCTCATACCCACTGCTGGCGTTGTTTGCAGTGCTCCGTGTCCTCGTGTTGCATTTTGGCGAACTCTTCGCCTGGCTGTGCGAGCGGATGTCTCGTGCTATGGCTGCGAGACCCAAACAACGGGCAGCAGATGAGCATGCGAACAAGGTGTGCGAGCAGGACATCGGCGAGCAGATCCGAAACCACCACAAACAAGCATTCGAGTACATCTCAGTGGCTCTGAGAATTGACGAGGATGACAAAGGTATGTTTTCAGTGTAGTGTGACTGCTATTTGCAGCAGCACCACTGACTGTTGTGTAGCTGGGTTTAACAGCAGTTGTAAAGTTAACAACTGTTATAAACCCATGTGTGGATAATGCAAACAAAGATACTACTGTCAATACAGATTGAAACAAAACCGGTTAAATGTAACTAGGCCTATTGATTCAAACTCAGGCTCTGTACCCCAACAGCAACGCAATGGAGCATGTAAAAATATTGCTGTATTCTAAATGCTAACGAGGAAGTAAAGAAATAGAGGTCAGTTGACTTACTGATTCAAGTTGTGATTTTCTGCATGATAAAAAGTGTGGTGCAGAAGTGTTGATCCTATGATATCTTGTGTATTTATGGGCCTTTCCGTAGAAACCGCCACATAGTTTTTATGTCATCATGCAGACAGATAGAGAACAGTTGTTCTGTCAATTACATTGTCTGCAATCACATAGCGATATTAGCTTATTGGACTACAGATACATATCTGTCCATTATACCACCACACTATTACTACAATATCTTACTGTTGAGGCGGTTGACAGAGTT